>NC_056726.1:432622845-432922845 GCF_019279795.1 Protopterus annectens
TAGTGCGATCTTGGAGTTAGTATATGTAAGTCTTCTTCTTCTTCTTTCGGCTTTTCCCGGTTAGGGGTCACCACAGCGGATCACCTGTCCGCTCATGATTGGCAGTGGAGTTTTACAGTGTCGAGTTGCCAGCCCAGCGCCCAACCTTCCACAGAAGGCACATGCACGCACTCATGCCTAGGGCCAATTTTGAATGTCCAATCCACCTACAGCATGTCTTTGGGATGTGGGAGGAAACCGGAGCACCCGGAGGAAACCCACGCGACCACGGGGAGGACATGCAAGTAGCAGGTCTATATTGTAAAGTCGAATGCTTACCTTATCGAATCCCTAAACGTCGACTTGTCCTCATCAAACCGCGAAACCATCGATTGTCCAGAAGAGCGAAACCGGAAACGTTGAATCGTCATGGTTGGCTTTCTGCGGTATAGCTCTGTAAGGTAAGTGTGCGATAGTTATGGACCTTAGGGTTAGGGTGCGCGTTAAGGTAAGTGCATAGATGGTAATGTATGTTAGACTTAGTGTAGGGTTTTATTAAGTGTATGTGTGTGGGTTATTTAGTTTGTTTGTGTTTAGCTTTTTAAGGTAAGTGTGCAATAGTTACGGACCTTGGGGTTAGGATGTGGGTTGAGTTAAGTGCATACATGGTGGTATATGTAAGATTTAGTGTAGGGTTAGAAGTAGGGTTTAGTTTAGGGTTAGAAGTAGGGTTTTGGTTAGTGTATGTATGTGGTTTATTTAGTTTGTTTGTGTATGTAGTATGTAGCGGGTGGTGGGGTGGGACAAGTATGACAGTTTGACTTTTTGAATTTCGCGGTTTAGGGCGTTCGGTGTTTATGCGGTTTGATGAGGATGGGTCGACGTTTATGGATTCAATAAGGTAAGCATTCAAGTTTATAATATAGACCCATAAGTAGCAGGGGTGTGGGGAGCACATTCCCCCCCATGGGGGGTGCAGGGGGGCTTGCCCCCTGCAAAAATATATTCTTCTTTGTCGGACATACCTCCGGTAATTACACATACTATCTCCAAGATCACACTACAGTGGGGAAAAGGATATATTTCCTTATCCTCGCTGTACAGTGATTTGTTTAAGTGACTTTTGTGAAAGTGCACTTCTGTAAAAGTGGGTTTCTGCTTTCTAAGCTTTGAAAAAATGAGTTTTGTTGATTATAAGTAGACCCATATTATATATATATATATATATATATATATATATATATATATATATATATATATATTATTGAGATATATATATATATATATATATATATATATATATATATATATATACATATATATATATATATATATATATATATATATATATATATATATATGGATACCCTTCTAATTCTCAAATGGCCATATCATCGAATTTTATTTTCGCGAGAAGAAAATTGTGAAAACAAAATACCTGAACTTTGAATTTTTTCCAGGGCAAGTTCCCCAACATTTCCTTTTCTACACTGTAGTGTGATCCAGGAGTTAGTATATATAGTTTGGGGGGGTGAGGGGCATAGCCCCACACCTAGGTGGGTTTTATTTACTCTGGTGTGTGTTTTGTTGAGATTTGGGCAAGGGTTTATTTGCCCTAGAAAAAAATTGCTGTTAAGGTATTTCGTTTTCGCAGTTTTTGTCTCGCAAAAATGAAATTTGATGATATGGCAGTTGCATCTCTCTCTCTCTCTCTCTATATATATATATATATATATATATATATATATATATATATATATATATATATATATATATAAACTGACAATACAGAGGAAAATTCAAACTGCAGCAGAAAGTGAAGAGCAACATTTCTGTAGTGCATAGAGAAGAGAGATAGTTCCTACATTCTGTCACAGTACTTTGTGTTTTCCAGATCATTTGGTTTCTTTGTTCAGAAACTGAATTTTATCAAAGTGTATCATGTCACCACAGTTTCCTAACCTAGGTCTTTAACTATAGTTATGTCTAAACAAACAAAAGAAAGCAGATATGAGTAGTCCCAACACTGAGCTCTGAGGAACTCCATTTTTTTCTGTGTAGGTTAGACACTTATGTTTTAAGCATGACTCTTCTAGATATTTTAGTCTGCTAATGTCATTCCATCTTTGATCAAATCTAACCTCTAACTGTATTCTTCAACCTCAAAGCTAGCAACATCCTATCCAATAACTCTACCATATTGAGAGATTATGCCAAAGCCAACCTAAAGTCCCTGAGTGGACCTCAATAAATTCAAAAGCCACCCCACCCCCCAGTAACCCCATCACTAAGACTACTTGCTGCACATAACTTTGACTTCCATGCTCATCTAAATAATTTTTCAGAGAAATTCAAAAGACTTTCTTTGTTAAAGATTGTCCACTTCCAATCGTAAGAAGGCACTTAGGCAAGCCAGCAAAGAACTCAAGCATATCATTAGGAAGACTAAGGCAGGATATGAACTGAAAGTAGCTATCTACTGAAATAATAATCAACAAGGTCTTTTTTAAGTATATCAGGTGTACTAGAAATAACTTGCAACTCTGCAACTAAGGCACTGTACGAGCACATCCTACACTAAGGCACTGTACGAGCACATCCACTCATGCATGAATCGTGCCATCCCAAATAGAACCAAAATGCTCTCATCCAAAAAAAGGAAGCCAATCTGGTGGTCCCCTGCCATAAACAAACTTTACAACAAAAGGAAGAAACTTTTACAGAAAAGAGGAAAATACCAGGATGCAAAAAACTCCCTTACTAGCCTCAGTAAGAAACTGAGATGCCTCATAAAATCCTCCAAAGCTAGTTACGAAAATAAAATTGCCAAATATTCCAAAGACAACCACAAAGCATTCTACAACTATGTCAAGAATCTAAATGGCAATGCTCAGATCTGCTCTGAGCTAAAACAGAATGGCATTAAATATACTGATCTGAAGGATATTGCCAATATCCTGGCAGATCAATTCAGTGCCAACTTCACCCCCCTCTCACCCCCTAAATGGCCCATCTCAATACCGGAAGATTGCCAAATTCCAGTAATAACAGACACACAGGTACAAAATGCACTCTCTAAAGCCAAGAATACAGCATCCATGGGACCAGATGACATCCCGGGCTGTGTACTACATGAACTACAATATGAACTGGCACCTCACCTAAGTGTCATGTTTAATCATAGCCTCACCTCAGGTTTCGTGCCCACTGAGTGGCACAGAGATACAGTTATCTCAATCCACAAGGGGGGATCCACCTTGGATCCCGGAAACTACCATCCCATCAGTCTGACAAGCCTTATCTGCAAGGCCATGGAGCGTATTATCATGGAACTTATAAACAAAGACATTGGCAACCTTCAGACACTGGACCCCACCCAGTTTGGGTTTGTGAAGGGCCGATCTTGTCTCCTGAACCTGATTGACTTCTTTGACTCAGTCTCCAGAGCCATGGACAAGGGTAAGGTGGTCCACACAGCCTATCTAGACCTTGCCAAGGCCTTTGACACCATCCCCCACTCTGGAATCATAGATAAACTTACTAAGTTGGGCATTAATCCCTATGTCACCCAATGGGTTGCTAAATGGCTTACTGATAGAACCCACACTGTAAAAGTAGCCGACTCCAAATCCAGCTCCAGACAAGTGACAAGTGGAGTACCTCAGGGTTCAGTCCTGGGGCCACTCTTGTTTGGCATCTACTTCTCTGAAGTACAGGTCAACACTAAGGGACTCTGGCTAACAAAGTTTGCAGGTGACTGCAAACTGGGAGCCATTATTGAATCCCCAAATGATGTGGATACTCTACAAAAGGGCCTTACAGAAACAGATGCTTGGTGCCAGAGCCATGGGCTCAAGCTCAATGCCAAGAAATGTATTGTTATCCCTTTGGGAAAAACATGTATCCATGAATTACCATATAGGTGGCAGTACACTAAACACAGAAAGTGTGATAAGAGACTTAGGGACACAGGTGGACAGTGGTCTCACCTTCGATAACCACATCGCCACAATAGTCAGGAAATCCTTCTGTGTGGCACACCTCATCATGAAGGGCTTTTCATCCAGAAAAAGGAGGTCATTGTCCCACTGTACTCATCCCTCATTAGACCCATTATAGAATACAACGCCCCATTTGGTATGTACCTCTCAAGACATCTGCAACAACTGGAAAGGCCTCAGAAATACCTCACTAAAAGAATCACAGGCCTAAAGCAGATGCCCTACGCTGACCGCCTTAAAAACTCCAGCTATACTCTGTCACATATCGCCTACTCAGAGGCAATCTCTGCTTAACATACAAGGCCATGTCAAACCCAGAGCTGTTGGACATGCTACACTTAAAGAAATCCCAATCCCTCAGAGCTACACGCTCCAGGGATCTAAACCTTGTCATCACAATAAACAAAACATGCTGGAGGGATAGGTTCCTGACCCAGAGACTCCCCAGACTCTGGAATAGATTGCCCATACATGTAAAGCAGAGTGCCTCTTTGGACCTCTTCAAGAGGAACCTTGACGATTGGATGGGAGAAAGGAAATTCACCCCAGGGATCACGTCAGTCACCCTGCTAGACAGGGGTCCAGGAAAGTAAATAATGTGGGAAGAAATAGCCAGGGAATTGTTATGGCTAGGCTTGTACAGGCCCTAGGACTGATAGCCTAGTACCATCCTATGAACCTATGCACCAAACTCCAACTGAACACTGCCACCTCGATCCTAAAGCCACAGTCAGTGTTCAAGCTGACAATTCAATTCCAGTTTCACCTTTGCACTCACCCCTATGCTCCCTCCCTTGATTCACTAAACTCACCTTTCCCCAAAATCACTATGGACTACATTCCAGAAGCTATATCCAAAACCAGAACCAATTGCTCAGTGGGTTCAGACAGTATACTAGGCCATCTCCTTGTTAGTACAAAGTGCAACACCGCTGAACCCCCAGCTAAACCTTTTCAACTGTAGTTTCTCTCCCCAGGGTACGTACCTTATTTCTGGAGAATAGAAGTTATGGTGCCACTTTACAAGGGTGTCTCCATCAAGGACTTTGACAAATTGTCACCCTGTTAGCCTCAAATCACAAGAAAAAGGTGAGCCAGTGGTAAAGTGGAGAATACGAAACAAACAGCTTCAAGCAAAAACAAGTAATACTCCACACCATCAATAAACTTTTAATAAAACGACAAAGCTTTCAGATACAAACTATCCTTCTTCAGTGTCTGACACAAAACAGCCATAAAGGCAGCATTTTTGAATATCAATCAAACACATCACATGATACAGCAACCTATCAGAAACAACAATTAAGAACAACAATTAAGTTTTTAAATCACAGTAGCAATAGCATACACTTGTATAATACATAATCACTGTTTCTTCACTTTTTGCTGTTTAAATTTCAAGATTGGTTTCAAAGTAACCTGTTTATTGAGACCTGGACATTTGTCCACTTCCAAACGAATAATCCACTCATATTCTTTCTTATCCACATTATTTAAGTCTCCATGTCTAACATTTGGGTAAACTACACGTATAGCTCTAAAACTAAACTGATGTGAATCATCAGTTTCACTAATATGTTTAGCCAAGGAGTTAGTTAATATTCCTCTCCGAATCTCAGACCTATGCTCTATTATCCTGTCTTTTAACTTTCTAGTCGATTTTCCAACATAGAAGCCAAAGCATTTGTTACAGGTGGCAACGTATATGATAGATGATGTATTACATGTTGCACTACAGCAAAAGACAAACTTTTGCCATTCACAGGATGTATAAATTCAGTGGATTGATTTATACTTGACCAGCAGGAACAGTTATAGCAGGGGAGAGTACCCTTTTTATTAAAGACAAATGCAGTATTATTATTTACTGAAGTGTCTTTATAGCATAATAGTTTCTTAAATTGCTACAGTTACGATAAGTAAACATAGGTCTATCCGGAAGCCAACCGTCATGATCCGGTATCTAATGTTGTGTCTTTTGGCTTTTCCCGGTTAGGGGTCGCCACAGCAGAACTCTGGTCTGCTAATGATTGGCACTAGATTTTTACGTGCTGGCTTGCCGGGCCTAACGCACAACCTTCGACGAAGGAACGCCCATTCACACATGTCGACACACAGAAGACGCTCTAACTGAGAATCGAACGGGCAATGTCTAACTGTGAGACGGCAACGCTACCGCAGCACCACCATCTAATAACGATCTAATAACGAACTTGACTGTATGACTGTAGGTCTACAACCGATGGGAGTATCCTCAAATATGGAAGTCTACGAATAATGATGAGGTAATAACCACTAGTGTGAATATTTCTAATCCTTCTGAGGGTTTAGAGTTGATGGGAAGTCTTCAAGGTATAGGACAATCTGTTAATAATGATGTGGTAGTGACTAGTGATGTGAATACCTCTGTTTTATCTGATGGACATCCTGTACATTTTAGTATGGAGACCACAGGCCAGGTTGATGCTAAAGTGGTTTTGAATGAAGAAATTTCTAAGGAGAATTTTTTGAATCGTCCTGTGGTTGTTAGTCTTTCCAATTATAGGTTAACTGAGGCAGAGACATCCCTGTTATCATGTGGGACTAAGTTTGTCCCAGCAGGCACTGATGATTTGATGCATGCAATTACTGATTTGAATTTATTTTCAAGGGGTTTGAATTTAAAAAATATTTTTAGGGGCAGTAACAGCACTATGGGTAACCACTTGAAAAGTAGCACCTTCATTCCTGTTAGTGACCCTGTTATTAGTGTCCTCACTAATATTTGTGAAAAGGAGATTCGCAACCTTTATGATAGAAAAAACTTTGCAAAAATATATAATTTAACATTTGAAGAAACTCAAGCATTGAAATCACTACAGAATAATACTCAGATAATTATTAAGGAAGCTGATAAAGGAGGTGCCATTGTAGTAATGGATGTAGAACAATATCTACAATCTATGGCTGAGCTACTGTCAGATAGACAAACTTTTAAACCTATTAATGTTAAGGACATAGATGTTATGATCAGTAAGATAGATATGCACGTTTATGATCTGCAGGTGATGGGAGATAGAGATATTGACACCTTCCACTTTCTCAGTTAACCATGCCCAACCATCCCTGTGCTTTATGGATTACCTAAAATCCATAATTCTTTAGAGACACCTTGAATGAGACCAATAGTATCAGGGAGAGGCTGGATGACTGAATCTGTATCAGTATACTTATAGGACCTCCTAAAGGACTATTTAAAATATATACCGAGTTACATTAAGGATACAGGAGATTTTCTAACACAGTTACATACTTGGTATAACAGTTGTGCCCATGACCGTTTGATTCTGGTGACATTAGATATAAAATCCCTCTTTACTGTGATTCCAAATAGTTATGGAATTGACTGTATTAGGGAGATTTTGCAGGATTATAGATGTTTTCCTGCTAGAAATATTGAAACTATATGTGAGCTATTAGATCTAGTTCTGGAAAATAATATCTTTACATTTAATAAACAGGTTTATCACCAGATATCTGGAATGGCTATGGGCACTGCTGTAGCCAATACGTATGGGAATTTAACATTGGGTAAATGGGAAAGCATTCACCTGTATGGAAATGCTAATATGTATGCGTCTAAAATATCATTCTACAAATATTTTGTGGACGATATTTTTTTGGCTTGGCATGGCACTGTTGTAGAACTACATGGATTCTATGAGTATTTAAATAATACTCTTGAGTTTCTTAAATTTGAGATGAATTTTTCCTGAGGATTCTTTGAACTTTCTGGATGTTAAGTTACAAATGACAGGGTCTGGCCTAGAGACAAGTATATATAAAAAAGATATACAGCTGAATAAATACCTGCACAAGAGGAGCATGCATGCAAAAAGGACCTTTAAAAGTGTCCTTAAAAGTCAATACTTACGAGCCAGTAGGCTGAATACTCGGCCAGAGGTTTGTCATGTTCAGATGCAGGAAATGACCAATAATTTTACTGAAAGAGGTTATAGTATGGAGGAGACAGAAATAGCTAGAAGAGATGTCTTAAAATTAAGGGACTCAAAAGCTAGACCCTATTTTTCTACTCAGACTGATACTGCCTCTGAGGAGTTGGGTGCAACCTCATCCCAGCCCTTAAGATATCTCATGACCTTTAGAAGAGTTAGTAAAACAATAGAAGATGTTATTGGTAGAAACTAGGATATCCTGAAGGTTATACCAGGTCATGAAGGTTGGCTTCCGGATAGACCTAGGTTTACTTATCATAACTGTAGCAATTTAAAGAAACTATTATGCTATAAAGACTTTTCATTAAATAATAATACTCAGGGGCGACTCGTGCTATAGGACTGCAGGACTGCAGCCCCCCCACCTGTAGAAAGAAAAAAGAAAAGAATAAAAATTAAAAAGAGTCCCTCCATCTGTAGGAAGAAAAGAAAAATTGCGAGTCCCGGAACTCCACGCATGCGTGCTTGGAGTTTCTGGTAATCAGAACTTCAGACCACTATGTTAGGCAGTCTGGATAGGGAAGAAAGGGATCTCCACCCTGCCAGCCCAGAAGTCTGTGCGGTGATGACCGCACAGATTGGAAGGACACCGGACTGCATTGCCCGCAAGATGGAGGCTCCAGCCTACTCTCATGACATCTCGCGGGGAAACAGCTTGCGCAGGCTGCTACAGGGGGGGTTGATCTGTCTAGAGTGGGCTGCTGCAGAGAAACCAGAACAGCAGGCTGCTACAGGAACAGATTTTGATCTGCTGCTAGCTATGGAGGACGAACGGAGTTGCTGCTATGGAAGGTAGGGTGCTACGGATGAACGGAGTGTTTGATGTGTGTGTGTGTGTGTGTGTGTTACAGGAACAGATTTTGATCTGCTGCTAGCTATGGAGGTAGTGTGTGTGTGTGTGTGTGTGTGTGTGTGTGTGTGTGTGTGTGTGTGTGTGTGTGTGTGTGTAATGCCCCAGTTGCTACATACAGGTAGCTAGAGATAACACATGGTGGTGGGTAGAGAATACTCAGGCTTGAACCCTGTACCTTGGGTGCAGGGCCTTAATTACCTACCCACCACCATTTGTAAAACATTTGCAGATTTTTGCATCACATTTGTTCTGTTCCTCATAAAATCTATGGTTTCTGTATGTTTGTTGTTCCTGGCAAAGTTAGTGGTGCACTGGTAGCATTGTTGCCTGACAGCTACAGGTTCTCTGGTTTGATTCTTGGCTGGGGTGCTTTCAGTGTGGAGTCTGCATGTCAGTGTTTCTCTCTACTCTGCTGAAAATTGGCTTTTGTTCCAAGTCAGACTTTCCTGGTTAACAAATGTTAAATAAAAATAACAGGCATTTGAATTTCAGACTTCATATTCTTCAGAAAGTACATGACCTTTTATTCTAGCAATTTTCTAAATTTATAACATGGATATTTGAAATTTGTCCTTATTTTTGGGACTGTATTCCCCCATTATTGGCTTCGTCCAGGTTTTTTTGTGCTAAGGTTGAGAGCTATGGTGAGAACTGAATTCACTGAATATGTTTGGGGCTGTATTCCCCCATTACTGGCTTTGTCCATGTGTTTTTGCTAAGAGGTTGAGAGGTATGGTGAGAAATGAATTCACTGAATATGTTTGGGGGCTGTATTCCCCTATTATTGGCCTTGTTCAGGTGTTTTGTGCTAAGAGGTTGACAGCTATGGTAAGAACTGAATTCACTAAATGGTAGTCATTCAAGTTTCAGTCTTCCTCTCTTTCAAAAAACAACTGATTTGGCATAGTGGTATGTTGCTCTGACTGGGGTTCCTCTGGGTTCAAGACTTGGCAGTGAAATGTATGGTGGTAACACAGCATTTTATTGTAGCAACTTTCCAACATTATACAAGCAATGTTTAAAATGTGTCCCTGATTTTTGGGCTTTTGTCCCCCCCCCCCCAATAAATTTTGGCTTTTTCCAGATTTCTTGTGCTGCAAAGTTCAGAGATACAGCAAAGTGTTGAGCAGATTTTACAAGGAGCTGAGAGCTGCAGGGGAACAAAAGTTTAGTACTGCTTATGGGGAGTCTACTTGCATCCTTAATAGCACAACAGGTAGTGTACTTGCTTTTGATGCAGAAGATTGTGGGTTCTACTCCCACAGTAGATAGATGCATTGCTGATACTGTACTGTGTTGTAAATGGGGTGGATGCTGCAGTCCTTTTTGGCAAAGATACCTAGTAACTATGAACCTGTTATCAGTTTGCCATCCATTCCCTACTGCGATATTACTAGCTTATCATTTTTTTCATGCAACATGAGCAATTTATTCCTCAAGGGCAACAACCACTTTATTTGTAAATGAAACAATTACATATAAAGTTGTTTGTTAGCAGCAACCTCTTCATTAGTTACAGATTTCTTTAATGTGGAATTTAGATGACTTTTACTTCTTCAGAGATTGTGCATATTTACTGATACTGGTGGACTGCAGAAGTTTGAGTAGACTTTTATGATAGAAATGTAAGTTTGAGTAGATTTTTATGATGGAAATGTTCTGAATTGGGCAGTTTTGTCATTATTGGTGCATGCATTTTGTTTCATTGTTTACTGGAAAAATGTTCAAAACAATAAATTTAAAATGCCATCTAACAACTGTACTGTATTGCACAAGGAATATAATTTAATAAATCAGGAAGGTGTATCAAAGAGCATGTGTATGTTTCGTGTTCAAGGGGCCTATGATTTGAAAACAGCCCAAAGTTCATCTTTATCTGCCACTGGCAAAATGTATTTTCTTTCAATGTGGGTTTCAATGCTGTTTCAATGAATGTGAGTTTCAAGGGCAGAGAAGTTTTAATGCTAAGTCTATTTTCATTGTGAGACTGCATTGCTTTGTTTAGCAGATATCTATTAGGGTTTGTGGTGTAAAATGCAAAATAAAACTTTCAAATGAAATACAAATCATCGCAGAAGTAAAGCAGTATGCACATTACAGTGTTTATGGTAAATGGGGTGAAATAACCAAGGAATGGGACATTGGAATGGCTGCAGGGGGGAGGCTCCATTTGACCATGATTTTGTGAGGGGGGAAGGGCAGCAAACTCAGACAGCCCCTGCTGAACTATACCTCTTAACTGTCCAGATTTTTGCAGAATGAATAGATTTTTGCTTCTTATTTTTGGTTTGTTCCTCATCAAATTTGTGGTTTTCTGGCAAATCATTTAGGAATGAAGTCACTAAATAATGACAGACGTTGAGTTTCAGACGTTATAACCTTCAGAAAAATGCATGCTAAAGCAATTTTTATTACTGTTTTAGTACTGTTTGTATGTTCCCCCAATATATTTATTTGGCCTTGTCTAGATTTCCTGCATTAAGAGGTTGAGAGGTACATGCAAATAAATCACTTTAGATAATTAGGAATATCCAAACCTCTCAACTGTCCCCAATTTTGGCTCAAAATGTTGCTCTCCCCCTAATAACCCCTCTGCAAAATGGCAATTTTGGAAGAAAATGTGGAGGGTTTACAATTATAAATAACTGTAATGATCAGAGTTATAGATTACTTTTATTTCAGAAATGCATGTAGATGCTCCTATTTTGTCAGCTGCTCAAGTTAACAGTACTAATATTAAAAAGGTGTCCCTTCTTTGACAGGTTCCCAGCTGTATTGTGTGGCAATTTTATATTTTTGCATCACATTTTTGGTCTGTTTTTCATAAAATTGTGGTTTTCTGGCAAATTAGTGGCAAATCATTATAAAGAGTGAAGTAAGAAAATAATGGCAGACATTTGAGTTTCAGATTTCATATCCTTCAGAAATGTCATACTAATGCAAGGCCTACTGCTATTCTATTATCTTTCTAAGTTTATAAGAGCAGTATTTAAAATTTGTCCTTATTTTTGGGCCTGTGTCCCACTTCTATGTATGGCTTAGTCCAGATTTCTTGCTCTGAGGTTGAGAGGTATGAGTGTCAGAGCCATCACCATCAGCCAGAGACATTTCAAATTGTGACATACTTGTTGCACCCCACTCCCCATTGTAGTGGCTCTGGATGTGTCCAAGCAAGGCAAGGAGCAGTTATGTAGTGTAAGTGTGCAGAGTATATTCCCCCATCCAAGGTAGACATGAGTACGACAGTGGCTTTTCATCTGTTCTTGATTTTGCAGAATGTTCTGGTTTTCTGTCATATTTTTATACTGTTGATTTATGCTTCTTATTATTCAGAAAATGCATGCTGTCACAGTGCCCTGTTTCTTTGTATTTAAGTACAATGCTTTAATGACCATCAGGTAAGCTTGTCTGAGACTGTAAGATGCAAGTAACCTTTAATAAGCATATTGTTAAATAAATACCAGCACTGAAAGCCTTTTTGTTGTTGCCATGGAGAAAATATTTATATAACTAGATAATGTACAAGCCTTAGGTATTGAAATGCATATGGCAGTATTTGTAATAAAGGACAGGATTACAGTATTTTCAGGAGCTCATTATATTTGTTGGAGATTTGCAGTCATCTTTGCATGCTTTACTCGTAAACTAAACAAAATGCCAAATCTATCATGTGTGGTCCATAACCTGTGCAGTAATCCTTTAAGCAGTTTATCTTGAGCTTGTTTCTTGTTTGCTGTTCATTTTTTACTTTGATCATGTTTTCTCCATGAAACAAGTAGATAATTGTTGTCAGGCAGCAGGTCTTTTTTTGGATAAGAAACATTTTTACAAGTTGGGGTATCACAGAGATTTCTACTTTCAGCATGTTACTTGGTACTTTTATAAAGCTGAATATAGGTTATAATTAGAAGTGCAAGGAGAAGCTTGTTTTTTTATACTTGATTTTGACTAGTATTCCAGTAATGTATTTAAAAAGTAATTTATTTTTTCATGTCTCACAACCTTTTTGTTTCCATCTAGATATTGGGCCGGATTCTCAAAAGCTTGCACGGAGTGTTAGAATAGTGTATGATGTCACACAGGCAAGATGTCTGCCGTGTGATCCAGGAACAGCCTCTAGGGACGTGTACGAGAGCTGCTAAAGCTAGTCTTGCACGGACAGCGTCATGGTATGCAAATTACCTCATTTGTTGGTGAAAGCCATGCAAATGAGGTAAATTTGAGATCCAGCAAACACTAACCTGTCTGTGGAAGATTAGTGTAACCCACAGAAATGTACTCCGTTGGTAACGGAGTACATTTCTGCAAATAGCTAAACGAAACTATGACAGCTCCAAATAAAGGATGCATACAGTTGAGGAAGCATGCCAATGGCCAAATATAAGGCTATTGGCAGTGCAAAATGTTTAAAAACATAAAAATTTAACTTTTTGTTTTCCCCAATCTCCGATGTTTAAGCATAGCGCAGCACCACGCAAACGTGCGGCGGTTAAAAAAACAAGAAAATAATTTAAAAAAGCCAAAAATAGGCATTTTCACTAAAACGCTTATTCTGCCATGCAGGTGAATGGCAGGCTGAAGACAACATGGCTACTGACTAGTGGTTGCTAAGGGTTGCTCAGTGTGAGAGATGTAACCATGCATTACTAGGCAATCCTATGCAAATGAGGATAAGGATAGTGAATCCCAATTTTCCCCAGCATGTGAGGCATGTCCCAAGAGTGTAAGATTTGGAGTAGGTGAGTATAAGACCAGAATATAGGTGACATCATGAGGGGGTGTGTCAGACAGGCTGTAAGCTAATTGGAGCATAGTGGCCCGTGTTTGCCCTGAGTTGTTCAGGATTGCAAAAGAGACGTGTCTACAGTTGCCCTATTTGAAAACCTCAAACCCAAGGTGCACACTGTTATAAGATAGGAAACTCCTTGCAAACATGCACACAGCGTGTGCGCCCGTGTGCGCATGTTTGCACTTGTTTGCGTGGCGCTGCCCTGGGCGGTAACAGAAAGGGAAAAGGAAGGAAAAGAAGTAGTAGGAAGTTAACCAAGGAGAACTAGCAGAGCTGCCAGGTGAACTATATCAGAATAAGCCAATTACACAGGCAGCAGACTAGCCCAGCCCAGTCCAGCACTTTAAACTCTACAAACACCATTCCCCTCTGTTTTTTCTCAAGAACTCTGCAACACTACAGTATACAAAGAGGGAAAGCTTATAAAGCTTAAGTCAGACCAAATGTTAGGGGCTGCTCTTGCTATCATAAACCAACATGTGCAAGGTGCTGAGGGTGGTGATGTTGTGAATGCTGCTGAGCAACCCACAGTGAGGAGACTGAGAAGAGTGAACAGACCCAGGGTAACCTACCAGGGGCTACATGAGCTAGAGATAGTGGAGCGCTATAGGGTGGACAGGGACCTCCTACAGCAAATTGTTGAGCTGTGCCGGCCATGCCTCACACACAGAACCAACAGAGGTGAACCCATCCCAGTGGATACCAAGGTATGTGTCGGCTTAAGAATGCTAGCTACAGGTACCTTCCAAAGACCAACTGGTGATATGATGGGGATTTCACAGGCATCTGCATCCAGGGTACTCCACCAGTTCCTGGATGCCATGTCAGCACATGTAGGTGACCACATATATTTCCACACTTCCCATGAGGCATTAGCCAGCAATATGTGTCCTTTCCACCAAATAGCAGAATACCCTGAGGTAGTGGGTGCAATAGACCACATGTACATATGCATCAAAGCACCACCCGGTGAGCGGGGTGGGGTCTACATCAACTGCAAGGGCTTCCCCTCCATCAACTGGCAGTTTGTGTGCGATGCCCAGGGCATAATAATGAATGTGTGTGCTGGATGCCCTGTAAGCTATCACGATTCCCACATTTGGCATCTGACCCAGCTGTACCAGTCATTTGCCAATGGGGACATTCCCTACGGTTACCTAGTAGGGGATGCTGGATATGCACTGGAGCCATGGCTGATGACACCCATCAGAAATGCACACACACCTGAACAAGAACTCCATAATGAGGCACACGCACAAACAAGAATCATAATAGAGCATATGTTTGGGATAATCAAGTCACGGTTCTGGTGCCTGGACACATCTGGTGGAGTACTCACATACTACATGTACCCAAATTGTTATGGTATGTGCCATGCTGCACAATATGATCCTGTGGAAATAGCTGCAGCAGGAATAGCATGGGACAGAGCCAATCAGCCCCCCACCATTGCCAAGGCCTGCACAGGCACAGCGTGACTCAGAAGAGGAACAACCTGAGCCTGCCCCAGTAGGCAGAAGGAGGCGTGTCCAGTATGCCCTGGCCTTGGCAAAGAGGCAATGCATAGCACATTCATTGACTCAGTAGGAACCCTGGAAATGACACCTCTCTCTGATTCACACATACAGTAAAAGGGATGCCTAACTTGACACTACCTGTTTTCAAACATGTATAGGGAGTGTACTATGTGCATCCGACATAGGCAGCCCTGCAGCACCACCCTCAATACTGGCACAGACACAGCTTAAGTCACTCACACATACCAGTTGAGGGGATCACATACCTAACAGTCACAGCCAGCAGAACAATTGCAGACAAACGCAAACACAAACAAATGCTGTATCATGCCGTCTGAAGAGGCATATGGGTAACCTCCCCCCAGGCCTATGCAGACAGATAACAGCAGGCCAGGCAGTGTGACATGGGTTGGGTAGGCTATGAAGTCACAAACTAATATGCGTGTAATTGGAAGCTAAGGTCTGTAGTACAGTGGTATGCCTCACACCAGTACGATAGGCAACAGTACAGACAGAAATGGGAATACCTGACATAGCAGTGCAGGCCTAGCAAATGTGTATAAGTGTCAGGTGTACCCCTCATCCTATGTACACCCACAGTAACAATCAGGTGTGCCCCCCCGGGTAGAAATGTACAAATAATAGCTGTCCCCCCTGTAAGTAGAAATGTTGATAAGTCTATGCAAATTGACTCATGGAAGCCCTGCAGGCACAGCGTGCTTCCTGTCAATGTACAGCAGAAAGGTGAGCCCTGAAGTAAAAAACAACTTGATTTTTCACACACATATAGTATATATGCCCATAGTGGGCATGCTCACACACTTAAACAAACGAAGCAAATGTCAGTCAACAACATACTTAAAGGTCATACTGGGCATGCTCACACACTTAAACAAATGAAGCAAATTTCAGTCAACAGCATACTGAATGGTCATACTAGGCATGCTCACACAGGCCATGTCTGAGTACAGCAGTGGGCCACACATATCTGGCAGTTGCAGTTCTTACTCCAGACACATGTCACTTTTCACCAATCCTGCCTTGCACACACAGTGATATGAAAACAGACAAATATAATATATTGGACCCCTGTCATAATCAAACTATGTAATACAAGTACTTAAGCTGGTCAAAGAAAGTTAAAATCCAAAGAAGATCAGTGTCATCAAGAAACAATGAGCACTCCTAACATTATCCAAGCCAAGCTCTGCCAAAAATATTGCCAAAGATTCCATAGAGAACCATGAAGCTTTCTTTAGCTATGTCATAAATATCAATGTAAACTCATATATGTTCTGAGTTAGTGCAAAGTGTAAATGAATACATGTACATGACTGACATTGCCAACATCTTGTCAGACAGGTTCATACAGATGTAACCCCCCCTCTCACTGACAAAAGGGCCCATTACCATACCTGAAGATTGTGAAAACCCAGAAATCACATATACAATGGTTTAACAGCTCTATCCAAACCTAAACACACAGCGTCTATGGGATGACATAGTGTCCCTGGCTGTGTCATATGTGAACTCCAAAACAAACAGTCCCTGCACCTGAACAGTCTGTTGAGACTCACCCTCTGTACAGGATATGAAACAGTGGAATGGGTTACAGCAATGTTTGGCACACTCCACAAATGTTGGTGCACAATAGACCATGGGAATTATTGTCTTATAAGCCTAATAAGCCTGATCTGCAAGGCCTTGGAGTCCATCATTATGGAACTCATAAACAGAGCTATTGGGAGCCTACAAACACCGAACACTACCCCTTTTGGTTTGGTCAAGGGCAGATCATGGTCCCTAAACCTGCTAGACTGTTTTCAAAGCAGTTACCCAGGACATATATCAATGAAATGAGCTCCACACAGTCTGCATAGCCCTTGAAAAGCCTTTTTCCAACATCCCACACACATGCCGTATCCACAAAATCAACAACCTGTGCATAAACACATATGTCATCTGATGGCTTGCCAACTGGGGCACAGATAGATCCCACAAGATAAGAATTGTGGTCTCCCTGTTGGACTATAAGCTGGTAACAACTGCTGTCCCCCATGGCTCAGTCCTGGGACCCCTCCTGTCTGGTGTATACTTTTCAGAAGTACAGTCAAACACATGAGGGCTATGGTTAGCAAAGTTTGTGGATGACTGCAAAAAGGTTGTCATAACCGATGTTTGGGACAACAGAGACATCCTTAAAAAGGGTCTCAGTCAGACAGATGTGGTGTCAAAATTATGGCCTCGAGATACAGTCATACAAATACCACATAGGTGCCAACACCCTAAATATGGAGGTAATAATAAGGGCTCTATGGACACATGTTTATAGTCATCTCTACTTCCAGAAACACATTCACAAAGTGGTTAGAAAATCATGCTATGTGTTCCCACAAATTGCCAAGGTCTTTGCATGTAGGTCAAAGGAGGTTCCTTCTACTCATCAGTCATCAGACCCATCACAGAGTACCATGACACACTTGTGATTTATCTGACTAGGCACCTTCAGCACCTGGAAAGACCACTTAAGTACCTCAACAAGAGGATTACTGGCCTCAAACAGTTGCCCCATGCAACAAGACTGGAGTAACTCAATCTGTACTCTGTTGCATACCGTCTACTCTGGCGATCTCTGCCCAACATACAGGTCCATGTCCAATGCAGAACTGATGTACATGCTCTATCTGAAGTAAACCCAAGCTCACTGTGCCACATTCTCTAGGGATATAATCATCACAACAATAAACAGAACATGTTGGAGGGATACATTACTAACTCACAGACTTCCCTTGCAGGCTCCCAAACTACATTAAGCTGAGTCCCTCTCTGACACTCTTCCAGAGGAGCCTTGATGAGTGTATGTGAAACTGAACTTTCACACATAGGGAACTAACCCCAGGTGTGGTGATAGCTGCACACTCTGGCCATACTAATATATGCCTTCAGGCAGATAGCCTATTACCTACTTATGTACCTGCATATGTAGGGGGAACACAGTATAATAAGCCAAAGATGGATGAGCAGAGATGTGTGTAAGAGTGTGACCATGACAAGGAGCCATCCAGGACTATCCCACCCAGCACACATCCCAATGGCACAAAAGACATGAGGTGCACATCTCACCCACTGTACATAATAGCTACCAGCATCTGTAAGCATTACAGTGTATGTGGTGCATGTGCCTGCTGTACAACATGACTGTACAATGAAGTACACATCTACTATCTGTAGACATGTACCTGTCACATAGGTTCATAGGTATGTTGTAGACTATCTTCACGAAGGCATATATTAGCCTAGGCAAGTTGTGCAGCTTTCACCACCCCATTGGTTAGTCTCCTAAGCCCTAGTTCTAATAGTTAGTACCCTAAGCCCCTATCTAGTGGGGCTGCTGATGTGATCCCTAGCGTGAATTGTCTGTTTCCCATCCACTCATCAAGGTTCCTATTGAAGAGTGTCAGCGAGGGGCTCTGTCTTATGTACATTGGGACTCTGTTCCACAGTAAGGCAAATCTCTGGGATGGTACTCTATCCCACCAGCATGTTGTATTCATTGTTGTGATGAGGTTCATATCCCTGGACTGTGTAGTGCGACTCAATTTTGTTTTCCTTAGATGGAGCATGTTCAACAGTTATGTGTTGGACATGGCTCTGTATGCTAGGCACAGTTTGCCTCTGAGTAGGCGGTACACAACAGAGAACAGATTCAGTTTTTCCAGTTGTGTTGCATAACACAACTGTTTGAGGCCAGTAATCCTCTTGGTGAGGTACCTCTGTGGTCTCTCCAGCTGCTGGATATGCCTAGTTGAGTACATCCAAAATGATGCAATGTACTCAATGATGGGTCTGATGACTTAAGAGTAGAGGGCCACCACTACCTCTTTTGATCTTGATGCAAACCCTTTGTTGATTAGGTGGGCCACACAGGATTTCCTAACCATTTTGGCAACATGGTTGTCAAAGGAAAGATGACTATCTACTTGTGTCCCCAGATCCCTTATTACCTCGTCAGTTTTTAGGGGGTAACACTTATGTTGTAGTTTGTGGGTACTTTGTTTCTCCCAAAGGGGATTACTATGCATTCATTTGCATTGAGCTTGAGGCTATGATTCTGACACCACACATCTGTCTCATTGAGTCCCTTCTGGAGAATATTTGTGTCATCCGGGGAATCTATTATGGCACACTCTTTACAGTTAACCACAAATGATGCAACCTCTGTGAGTACGGCAGCTGCAGGGTCCCAAAGGAAACAGTGTACAAAGCGAAACAGAGGACCAGCAAACAAGGCACCAAGTATTGATATAAAATACTTTAATAAAAGTATTAGATTCTTAGAACACAGACCGGTTTTGGCAAATACAAAAATCAAAGCCTTCTTCAGTGTGTGAGATTCATACAAAAAAGAACCTGTATATAAATAATTCATTAAGTCATGTGGTTAATTACATATGTTCATTGAGACCTGGCTTAAAGAGCCCACCAAGTTTAATGATCCATTTTTTCTCCATGGAGTTCAGTAAATCATGCCAACCTAATTTGCATCCACAAACAGTTACTAAATCACCTACTAAGCCACAACCTCCTAGCTAAGTGCCAACATGGTTTTCGCCCATTCCATAGTACTACTACAGCCTTACTATCCTTTATCGACTCTATTAACAAAACAATAATACTCCTTCCTCAGCCTTCTTCGTTGACCTGTCTAAAGCCTTTGACATGGTCAACCACCAACTTCTTCTCCATCGTCTCAAGTCCCTCTCTCTTGACAATCTAGCCTTAAATTGGTTCACATCTTATCTGGACAACCGAAAACAGGCAGTACTCTGGCATAACCATCTCTGATCTCCTCCCCACCTCTATAGGAGTCCCTCAGGGTTCTATCTTAGGCCCTCTACTATTCTCTATTTTTATAAATGACCCTTGCATTCAATATGCAGATGATACAACCATCATTTCCTCAGCCCCAACACAGTGAACTTTATTCTCTCACACAAAACACCTTCACTACTATAGAGCAATGGTTCTCTAATCATTGTCTCCTCCTTAACAAAGAAACCAAACTCCTGATTTTTACTCCCACTCACTTGTCTCCCTCCATTAATTTCACTCACATCCAACAATGGCACTTATCTCCAGACCAAACCACCAAACTCCTGGGTATTACAATTGACAATCAACTAAAATTTGACACTCACATTAACTCTACAATAAAATTGACTAACAGAAAACTAGGTTCTCTATAGAATCAAATCTTTCCTTACTCCAGAAGCTAAAACTACAATAGCTAGAACCCACTTAATATCTACCCTATTATATGCCTCCCTATTTATACTAATCTTTCTAAACATAATCTTAACAAACTAGCTACATCATATAACAACATTGCCAGATTTGCTACAGCCTCTCCATACAGGACTCATCATTGCTTCAATCTAAAAAATTACTCCACCAAATACAATTTAGTCAACTTACAATTGCCCATAAAGCCCTTTACCACCCTGACAACACTCCAATGCTCTCCATCCTCATAAAACCCTATAACAATCTAAAACCTCTAACAAAATATTGATTCAAACTTCTCTATCTAATAACACAGCAGGTGATTCCACATTTTCCAACTCGGTTGGTAAAATATGGAATCAACTACCTCAAGACCTCACAACTCAAACATCACTCCCAATATTTAAAACTAAACTAAAACTCTTCTTATCCAACCACTGGCTTTCATTCTTACCTCCTTCTTTTTGATTCTTTACACCCATTCTTTTTCTTCTTATATCTAACACTCTAAATTATCCTCTATATAACTGTTTCTGTTATTCCATATGTAATAAAGGCATACATAAATATTTTTTCAACTTCCAATGAAGTTGTAATAGGTAATTAAGTTCTTTACTTTTATCTTTCTTTGCTAAATCTCTTACTGTAAATACTATTACATCCTGCCATAGGCTTAAAGTACATTGTTTTTTTTCTATTATTAATTTGTATGTTATTTGGTACATTTTGTTTATTTTTACCTAAGTAGTATTGTAGCGGAACTTTTCTCCCCGGGCCTCCACTGAAAATGGACATGTATCCAGTTGGACTAGCCCGGTAAACAAATGTAAAATAAATAAATAAATAAATAATTTATTATGTCTAGCTCTCAAGATTTTATCAATAATGGTGAAACTGAAACTTGCATTTAGATGAATGAGAAAATGTTTATATAAGGCATTGGTTTCTCTCTTGCGCCTGATGTCACTAAGGTGCTCATATATTCAAAGTTTCAAGGGTCTTGATGTTTGACCAACATAAAATGCAGGACAGGTGCACTTAGCCAAATAAATTACCCAATCTGAAGAACAATTAGCAAAGAATTTGATGTTAAATACTTCAGGGGTATTCTGGCTAGTGAAACTAGTAGTTTTAAATAGTTTAGTGCAATAAATACAGTGTCCACAAGGAAAACATCCAAATCGAGGGTCACCTGATATTGTGGTTTGGATGATGTTAGTAGTTTTCACTTCAGAATGTTTGAAGTGATTAAAGAAAGCAGATATTTTTTTTCCTTTTCGGAAAGAAAATGAACATCTGTCCCCAAGAATATCATGAAGTCTGAGTTCACATGTTAATATGTTCCAATTATGTTGAACAATATTAATCAGTGTGTTGGTGTTGCGTCCGTATGTGGTGATAAGTCTAGGTGGTTCGGAATTGGATTTGTGCCTAGTTCTATAAAGAAGCAAATCCGCACGTTTCATCTTGTCAACAGTATGTTTTGTATGTAATAACTGGCCCATTTTGTAGCCTCGATCATGAAATCTGTGTAACAGATCATCCCTGAAGTGTGTATAAGTGTGCTGATCAGAACAAATGCGTTTGATACGCATAAACAGTGATTTGGGAATGTTTTTGCAAATGTGGGGAGGATGAAAGCTGGTGGCATGGAGCAGTGAATTGTTTTCGGGGAATTTACGATGAATCTCCGTTGTCAGCGTATGGTCAGATGCCCGGCAAACCAAAACATCTAAGAAAATAATTTTATTTTTATCATAGCTGACAGAAAATTCTATTACCCATTTATTTTCATTCAAATAAGTGGTAAATTCCAAAAGATATTCACTGTCAGCCCTCCATACCAACCAGCAATCATCCAAATATCTACGCCAAATATCCATTTCATCAATGTAAATATTATGAGAATTGTCATAAATGACCTGTTCTTCGAAGTATGCCATGAAGAAATCAGCGTATATGGGGGCAAAAGAAGCCCTCATAGCTGTCCCCTTAGTTTGCAAATAACATTTACCGTTGTAAAAGAACACATTTTTAGTCAATACGTGTTCTGTCAGACACAACAGAAGAGTGTTAAAGCCTGGCTTATATAGTTCAGTCTTATTAAGCCAGTATTCCAACACTTCCAAACCAGCCCAGTGTGGTATATTTGTATATAATGATTTTACATGTAACAACCAATCTGGCTCAAGCTGTGTGTCAGAAATTATCTGCAAGAATTCAGTTGTGTCTCTGATCCTTGCACGGATACATTGTAAAAGAGGCTTTAAATGTTTTGTTAGAAACAGAGATAATGGTTCCGTTAATGAATTTCTACTGGAGACGATAGGTCTGCCTGGAGGATTCTGAAGATCCTTGTGTATTTTGGGTAGGAAATATATGTGCTGTGGGCAAGGATTGGAGATAGTGAGTTGAGATTGTGTATTTTTAGTAATGATCCCTTCTACAACAGCTGAATTGAGAAATGAGTCAATCTGTTGTTTAAATACTGGTGTTGGGTCAATGGTTAGTTCAGAATAATATCGTGCATTGGATAATTGATTAAGTGCTTTGTGGTCATACTGAGATAAATCCTGAACAACTATTGAACCACCTTTGTCAGCCCCAATAATAACCAAATTATGGTTGTTAGCTAGTTTAGTGATGTTTTCCATACAACTTTTGGATACATTATTTGGTAAAGGTGGGGCTGACCTAAACTGGAAGTGAAGGTCTTTGATCATGGCCTGCTGAAACATGAAAACATGATGATTCATGGGTGGCATGAAGGAAGATCTGTGGTATTTGAATTCATCAGAGATCTTTGATGATTGTTGATCCTGAAAAAATAATTTGAGGTTGAGAATCCTACAAAATGAAACTATATGTTGGACAAAACTTTCTTCTGAAACAAAAAACCTGGAATAAATGATAATCCTTTATTAAGAAATTCAATTTCAGAGGAGGAAAGGACATGTGATGAAATGTTGGTAATGTTTACATTTGTTACTTTGTCACAAACATCTGTAGTAAAGTTTCCATATTGTCCACATCTTTTGTGTTTTCTGCCCCCCCCTCCTCCTATGGGTAAACTCTGCATGGTTGTGGAATTCCTTCTTTTTAATGCTGGTGAGCCTGTAGCACCCCCTGAATCGGTATATAGACCAGAAGATGAGTAATCATCAGCTGAAGTGTCAGTATTTTGGGGTGTAACTTTTTTAAGAATGGATTTGGACCGTTTCCTTTTGGGATTGGTCCAATTTTGTGCAGTAAATCGTATATGTTTTGCTTTATTTTCAAAATTGAAAGGATCACCTTTGGTGTAATCATCTAAGTCTCTTTGGAACTTTTTCTTTTTCCTTTCTTTTAACTGGGTTTCCAATGTGATTAATTCCTTACTTAAATTTTTAATACTATTTGTATATATAGTTTGTCCCTCGAATTGCTTAGCCTTATCACTAAGAGAGGTGATAGATGAGATTTCCTGTTCAATGATTCTATTATGATAGTCGGCCAATATTTCAACAAATTTAAGGGATGTAGCTTGTTGAATTTCACTCCATTGTTTAAGCAAAAGATCATCAGGGGTGTTAACCAATGGTTGTGTACGTATTCTTAGGCCACATGGAGTAATTCCTTTAAGTAAATAGGTACAGAAAAGCTTGTAATGCCAAAATTTATTTCGCAAAGATCTCATATGTTTATTTAAATTTGAAAAAATATTTTCACAACTGTCATTATTGCCTGAAATGCCAAGATCATCCAACCTTTTACCAAATGGACCTATACCAAAAACAGTAAGATCATCTCTGTCAGAGGATAGCCTGTAAGCAAATGATGCAATTCCATGATGCACCATAAAAAAGATGCTTAACGAATTCAAATGTAAACAAATATCAGGTATGAACTGGACAAGATATTGAAGTGATAAAAATCAAAAGAACCTGATAAATGACCTTGGCCGGTTCAAAATTGGATCAATAAGCAATAAATGTTATGAAATATATAAGATCTCTCAAATATATATAGAAATCCAAATGAAAAAAACAGTGAACAGTAATTAGGTCCTATTGCCGGTCCTATTTGAACCAATAAGCCCTAGGTCCGTAACTTCCCAATAACCAAATATCCCATGTAAAAGTCAGGATGAAATTGGTACCGCAGACAAAATGACAGAGGCCAGGTCTAAAGAAATGTTTAAATTTTGGCTTAAATAAGCTTTCAATAAAGCCTATAACAAAAAGTGAGCAGCCAAGTATAAAACAACAAAAAATGCACAAAAACAAGTGCAATATGGCAGAAATACCAGTTATCTGGTTGCATAACATTGGGTGCAAATATAATGTAATGAAATAGACATATATAACCATAAAAAATGATCAAAAAACCTACCTATAAAAAGTGGAATAATTAACGGATGCTCAGAAGGGACATCCGAGCTAAAATATACATGCCAATGTAATTTATTAGGTGCTAATGGTAAATGCCTATATAAATTTCAATAGGTAGTATAGAATCACTGAACAGTAAATCAGCCCTAAATGAAATGTGTAAAAAATAGAAAATTCAAAATAATATGTATAGCAAAAACACATATAATAGTGCTTGCATATAGTCTCATATACGACATGAAAGATACCCTATATGTAAATAAAAATGAACCAAAGAATTAGGCCAATAATCACTATTTGCCAAAATCTTGTGATAAAGGTGACCCATAAAAAACAAGGTATACTTATATGTAAAGTGTGGGTAAACCATCAATTATATTGACACTTATGTTGTTGCTTAAGCCCAAGCAGAAATACGACACATCATGACCTTGAAGTTATAATTAATGTAACAGTAGTTTCAAATAACCTTAAAGTTTAGGCTGTATTTCCTAGAAAATTGGAAAATAACCTTATACATGTGACATAATCATATATATGTAATGCCCAACTACAAAAATGTCCCTCTTGGTACAAACAACAGTCGACAATTAAATATGAAGTTTATCTAACCAAACCATAAATCGACTAGCAAAACATAAAATAAACCTTAATGAAATCCCTAAATAAGCAATGGCCTACATGAAACAGCGCTGCTCCCAAATGTTCACAATAATCAAATGCAATGGTGCAAAACAGTACACATGTTAATGTCTAGTTAACCTAAACATAAAGCATATGCTTTGAAGTGCAAAGACATTCAGCAATGTTAAAAACTATTGCTTAAAAAAGAAAAAATATGAGCCATATGAATTAACTGTGCTCAGCATATCAATGTTTTTGCAAAAATGCGGGTGGTAAAGCACAATGGTATTCATAACATCTCACAAGAAACAGCACCGCGTAGTAATAACAAAAGTGCACTGTTTACACTATAGCAGGAAGAAAATTCACCTTAGTATCATGAAAATAAACCTAAATACTGATGCATATAAGGTTTAGTATAAATGTCAAAAGATTGAAACAATAAGTCCATGTCCGTAAATGAAAATAAATGTAAGTCGATTAACTAACTGTAAAAGTCCAACTCAAATCACAAGTGTCCAAACTTGCCCCATAGAAAAACACATTCAAATAGTGTTGTCCTGTAAACATACATACTGGACCATATCCCTTTTGTAGGCAAAACAAACTGCAACAGTTGTTTCATGAAGGCAATCCCAAAACCAAGCCCCGAGACTTCTGAGATGTAAATCCGTATCAGTTCAGTTCGCTATGACTTGGCAAAAAAGATGTGCTTCTCATAAGCTTAAAAGCGAAAGATGAACAGGTAGACAAAACAAACCACAACAGTTGTTTCAAGAAAGCAGTCCCAAAACCGAGCCCCGAGACTTCTAAGATGTAAATCCGTGTCAGTTCAGTTCGCTATGACTTGGCGAAAAACATGTGCTCTCATAAGCTTAAAGGCGAAAGCTGAACACCACATAAAGCCCAAAAATCTGTTCAAAAAGAGTTCCACCAAAAATATTGTAGAAACCATTTTGTAGAGGCAATTTAAGCAGATGCAAAAATTGCTAAACAAGTCATGGTAGGAAGGCCGAAAATACCAAATCACAATATCACATAGTTCAGGCATGAAAAAATATCACATAGTTCAGGCATGAAAAAATAAAAAATACCTGAGTACGTTTTGAACTATGTAAAGCCAAATATATGGAATCACAGAAGTAAATAGACTCAACTATAAGCCAGGTCCAAAGGCCGAAAAAATAATCCAATTGCTGCTGTATGAAACGCAGGAGGTGCCACATGACAACCGCAGAGAAAGAACAGGAAATCACAAATGATGCAACCTCTGCGAGTACGGCAGCTGCAGGGTCCCAAAGGAAACAGTGTACAAAGCGAAACAGAGGACCAGCAAACAAGGCACCAAGTATTGATATAAAATACTTTAATAAAAGTATTAGGTTCTTAGAACACAGACCGGTTTCGGCAAATACAAAAATCAAAGCCTTCTTCAGTGTGTGAGATTCATACAAAAAAGAACCTGTATATAAATAATTCATTAAGTCATGTGGTTAATTACATATGTTCATTGAGACCTGGCTTAAAGAGCCCACCAAGTTTAATGATCCATTTTTTCTCCATGGAGTTCAGTTAATCATACCAACCTAATTTATTATGTCTAGATCTCAAGATTTTATCAATAATGGTGAAACTGAAACTTGCATTTAGATGAATGAGAGAATGTTTATATAAGGCATTGGCTTCTCTCCTGTGCCTGATGTCACTAAGGTGCTCAGATATTCGAAGTTTCAAGGGTCTTCATGTTTGACCAACATAAAATGCAGGACAGGTGCACTTAGCCAAATAAATTACCCAATCTGAAGAACAATTAGCAAAGAATTTGATGTTAAATACTTCAGGGGTATTCTGGCTAGTGAAATTAGTAGTTTTAAATAGTTTAGTGCAGTAAATACAGTGTCCAAAAGGAAAACATCCAAATAGAGGGTCACCTGATATTGTGGTTTGGATGATGTTAGTAGTTTTCACTTCAGAATGTTTGAAGTGATTAAAGAAAGCAGATACATTTTTTCCTTTTCGGAAAGAAAATGAACATCTATCCCCAAGAATATCATGAAGTCTGGGTTCACATGTTAATATGTTCCAATTATGTTGAACAATATTAATCAGTGTGTTGGTGTTGCATCCGTATGTGGTGATAAGTCTAGGTGGTTCGGAATTGGATTTGTGCCTAGTTCTATAAAGAAGCAAATCCGCACGTTTCATCTTGTCAACAGTATGTTTTGTATCTAATAACTGGCCCATTTTGTAGCCTCGATCATGAAATCTGTGTAATAGATCATCCCTGAAGTGTGTATAAGTGTGCTGATCAGAACAAATGCGTTTGATACGCATAAACTGTGATTTGGGAATGTTTTTGCAAATGTGGGGAGGATGAAAGCTGGTGGCATGGAGCAGTGAATTGTTTTCAGGGAATTTACAATGAATCTCCATTGTCAGCGTATGGTCACATGCCCGGCAAACCAAAACATCTAAGAAAATAATTTTATTTTTATCATAGCTGACAGAAAATTCTATTCCCCATTTATTTTCATTCAAATAAGTGGTAAATTCCAAAAGATATTCGCTGTCAGCCCTCCATACCAACCAGCAATCATCCAAATATCTACGCCAAATGTCCATTTCATCAATGTAAATATTATGAGAATTGTCATAAATGACCTGTTCTTCGAAGTACACCATGAACAAATCAATGTATATGGGGGCAAAAGAAGCCCCCATAGCTGTCCCCTTAATTTGCAAATAACATTTACCTTTGTAAAAGAACACATTTTTAGTCAATACGTGTTCTGTCAGACACACCAGAAGAGTGTTAAAGCCTGGCTTATATAGTTCAGTCTTATTAAGCCAGTATTCCAATGCTTCCAAACCAGCCCAGTGTGGTATATTTGTACATAATGATTTTACATCTAATGTACAAAGTAACCAATCTGGCTCAAGCTGTGTGTCAGAAATGATCTGCAAGAATTCAGTTGTGTCTCTGATCCTTGCATGGACACATTGTAAAAGAGGCTTTAAATGTTTTGTTAGAAACAGAGATAATGGTTCCGTTAATGAATTTCTACCGGAGACGATAGGTCTGCCTGGAGGATTCTGAAGATCCGTGTGTATTTTGGGTAGGAAATATATGTGCTGTGGGCAAGGATTGGAGATAGTGAGTTGAGATTGTGTATTTTGAGTAATGATCCCTTCTTCAACAGCTGAATTGAGAAATGAGTCAATCTGTTGTTTAAATACTGGTGTTGGGTCAATGGTTAGTTCAGAATAATATCGTGCATTGGATAATTGATTAAGTGCTTTGTGGTCATATTGAGATAAATCTTGAACAACTATTGAACCACCTTTGTCAACCCCAATAATAACCAAATTATGGTTGTTAGCTAGTTTAGTGATGTTTTCCATACAACTTTTGGATACATTATTTAATAAAACCATTGTGCTTTACCACTCGCATTTTTGCAAAAACATTTATATGCTGAGCACAGTTAATTCATATGGCTCATATTTTTTTCTATTTTAAGCAATAGTTTTTAACATTGCTGAATGTCTTTGCACTTCAAAGCATATGCTTTATGTTTAGGTTAACTAGACATTACCATGTGTACTGTTTTGCACCATTGCATTTGATTATTGTGAACATTTGGGAGCAGCGCCGTTTCATGTAGGCCATTGCTTATTTAGGGATTTCATTAAGGTTTATTTTATGTTTTGCTAGTTGATATATGGTTTGGTTAGATAAACTTCATATTTAATTGTCGACTGTTGTTTGTACCAACAGGGACATTTTTGTAGTTGGGCATTACATGTATATGATTATGTCACATGTATAAGGTTATTTTCCAATTTTCTAGGAAATACAGCCTAAACTTTAAGGTTATTTGAACCTACTGTTACATTAATTATAATTTCAAGGTCATGATGTGTCGTGTTGCTGCTTGGGCTTAAGCAACAACATAAGTGTCAATATCATTGATGGTTTACCCACACTTTACATATAAGTATACCTTGTTTTTTATGGGTCACCTTTATCACAAGATTTTGGCAAATAGTGATTATTGACCTAATTCTTTGGTTAATTTTTATTTACATATAGGGTATCTCTCATGTCGTATATGAGACTATATGCAAGCACTATTATATGTGTTTTTGCTATACATATTATTTTGAATTTTCTATTTTTTACACTTATTTCATTTAGGGCTGATTTACTGTTCAGTGATTCTATACTACCTATTGAGATATATATAGGCAATTACCATTAGCACCTAATAAATTACATTGGCATGTATATTTTAGCTCGGATGTCCCTTCTGAGCATCCGTTAATTATTCCACTTTTTTATAGGTAGGTTTTTTTATCTTTTTTTTATGGTTATATATGTCTATTTCATTACATTATATTTGCACCCAGTGTTATGCAACCAGATAACTGGTATTTCTGCCATATTGCACTTGTTTTTGTGCATTTTTGGTTGTTTTATACTTGGCTGCTCACTTATTGTTATAGGCTTTATTGAAAGCTTATTTAAGCCAAAATTTAAACATTTCTTTAGTCTTGGCCTCTGTCATTTTATCTGCAGTACCAATTTCATCCTGGCTTTTACATTGGATGTTTGGTTATTGGGAAGTTACGGACCTAGGGCTTATTAGTTCAAATAGGACCGGCAATAGGACCTAATTACTGTCCACTGTTTTTTTCATTTGGATTTCTATATATATTTGAGAGATCTTATATGTTTCATAACATTTATTGCTTATTGATCCAATTTTGAACCGGCCAAGGTCATTTATCAGGTTCTTTTGATTTTTATCACTTCAATATCTTGTCCAGTTCATACCTGATATTTGTTTACATTTGAATTCGTTAAGCATCTTTTTTATGGTGCATCATGGAATTGCATCATTTGCTTACAAGGCTATCCTCTGACAGAGATGATCTTTCTGTTTATGGTATAGGTCCGCTTGGTGAAAGGTTGGATGATCTTGGCATTTCAGGCAATAATGACAGTTGTGAAAATATATTTTCAAATTTAAATAAACATATGAGATCTTTGCAAAATAACTTTTGGCATTACAAGCTTTTCCGTGCCTATTTACTTAAAGGAATTACTTCACGTGGCCTAAGAATACGCACACAACCATTGGTTAACACCCCTGATGATCTTTTACTTAAACAATGGAGTGAAGTTCAACAAGCTGCATCCCTTAAATTTGTTGAAATATTGGCCGACTATCATAATAGAATCATTGAACAGGAAATCTCATCTATCACCTCTCTTAGTGATAAGGCTAAGCAATTCGAGGGACAGACTATATATACAAATAGTATTAAAAATTTAAGTAAGGAATTATTCACATTGGAAACCCAGTTAAAAGAAAGGAAAAAGAAAAAGTTCCAAATAGACTTAGATGATTACACCAAAGGTGATCCTTTCAGTTTTGAAAATAAAGCAAAACATGTACAATTTACTGCCCAAAATCGGACCAATCCCAAAAGGAAACGGTCCAAATCCATTCTTAAAAAAGTTACACCCCAAAATACTGACACTTCAGCTGATGATTGCTCATCTTTGGGTCTAGATACTGATTCAGGGGGTGCTACAGGCTCACCAGCATTAAAAAGAAGGAATTCCACAACCATGCAGGGTTTACCCATAGGAGGAGGGGGGGGCAGAAAACACAAAAGATGTTGACAATATGGAAACTTTACTACAGATGTTTGTGACAAAGTAACAAATGTAAACATTACCAACATTTCATCACATGTCCTTTCCTCCTCTGAAATTGAAATTCTTAATAAAGGATTATCATTTATTCCAGATTTTTTTGTTTCAGAAGAAAGTTTTGTCCAAGATATTGTTTCATTTTGTAGGATTCTCAACCTCAAATTATTTTTTCAGGATCAACAGTCATCAAAGATCTCTGATGAATTTAAATACCACAGATCTTCCTTCATGCCACCCATGAATCATCATGTTTTCATGCTTCAACAAGCCATGATCAAAGACCTTCACTTCCAATTTAGGTCAGCCCCACCTTTACCAAATAATGTATCCAAAAGTTGTATGGAAAACATCACTAAACTAGCTAACAACCATAATTTGGTTATTATTGGGGCTGACAAAGGTGGTTCAATAGTTGTTCAAGATTTATCTCAATATGACCATGAAGCACTTAATCAATTATCCAATGCACGATATTATTCTGAACTAACCATTGACCCAATACAAGTATTTAAACAACAGATTGACTGATTTCTCAATTCAGCTGTTGAAGAAGGGATCATTACTAAAAATACACAATCTCAACTCACTATCTCCAATCCTTGCCCACAGCACATATATTTCCTACCCAAAATATACAAGGATCTTCAGAATCCTCCAGGCAGACCTATCGTCTCCGGTAGAAATTCATTAACGGAACCATTATCTCTGTTTCTAACAAAACATTTAAAGCCTCTTTTACAATGCGTCTGTGCAAGGATCAGAGACACAACTGAATTCTTGCAGATAATTTCTGACACACAGCTTGAGCCAGATTGGTTACTACGACAACAAACGAAACAAACAGTAAAAAACAGTAAAACACCTCAAATGAAAATAGGAATGCAAAAGAAGAGGTGCACCAGACCATGTGCACTAGGTGAATGATGAATGCAAAAACCTGAAAAAAAAAAAAAACCCGTTTTTTGTAGAAACAATAAAAAAACAGCAAAAAGTAAGCGCTTTTCGCGTTATAATAATAAGCTTCATCAGACATAAAAATGCTAAGAGTAACCCCTTAACTGAACTTGTAAGATATCGTCGTGTAGCGGGATGGATAAAATTATCAGACCTGTGTAGGGAGAACACAGGGGCACCGTTGATAAATAGATCCGGTTTATGTTGCTGTTTGTCAAAAACCTGTAACATTTTTTGGCATGATGACAACAGAGATCTCAAGGCAGCATAAGGAACACATATATGCCATCAACAAGGGCAGAGCGTTTATTAAAGCGACTTAACTGCAGCTGCTTTGTTATGTTTTCACAATATAGGTGGTTTTACTTTTTCAAGGAGAGGACTTTACATTAGATGTAAAATAATTATATACAGATATACAACGCTGGGCTGGTTTGAAAGTGTTGGAATACTGGCTTAATAAGACTGAACTATAAAAGCCAGGCTTTAACACTCTTCTGGTGTGTCTGACAGAAAACGTATTGACTAAAAATGTGTTCTTTTACAAAGGTAAATGTTATTTGCAAACTAAGGGGACAGCTATGAGGGCTTCTTTTGCCCCCACACACGCTGATTTGTTCATGGCGTACTTCGAAGAACAGGTCATTTATGACAATTCACATAATATTTACATTGATGAAATGGACATTTGGTGTAGATATTTGGATGATTGCTGGTTGGTATGGAGGGCTGACAGTGAATATCTTTTGGAATTTACCACTTATTTGAATGAAAATAAATGGGGAATAGAATTTTCTGTCAGCTATGATAAAAATAAAATTATTTTCTTAGATGTTTTGGTTTGCCGGGCATCTAACCATACGCTGACAATGGAGATTCATCGTAAATTCCCCAAAAACAATTCACTGCTCCATGCCACCAGCTTTCATCCTCCCCACATTTGCAAAAACATTCCCAAATCACAGTTTATGCGTATCAAACACATTTGTTCTGATCAGCACACTTATACACACTTCAGGGATGATCTATCACACAGATTTCATGATCGAGGCTACAAAATGGGCCATTTATTACATACAAAACATACTGTTGACAAGATTAAACGTGCAGATTTGCTTCTTTATAGAACTATGCACAAATCCAATTCCGAACCACCTAGACTTATCACCACATACGGACGCAACACCAACACACTGATTAGTATTGTTCAACATAATTGGAACATATTAACATGTGAACCCAGACTTCATGATATTCTTGGGGATAGATGTTCATTTTCTTTCTGAAAAGGAAAAAAATTATCTGCTTTCTTTAATCACTTCAAACATTCTGAAGTGAAAACTACTAACATCATCCAAACCACAGTATCAGGTGACCCTCTATTTGGATGTTTTCCTTGTGGACACTGTATTTATTGCACTAAACTATTTAAAACTACTAGTTTCACTAGCCAGAATACCCCTGAAGTATTTAACATGAAATTCTTTGCTAATTGTTCTTCAGATTGGGTAATTTGTTTGGCTAAGTGCACCTGTCCTGCATTTTATGTTGGTCAAACATGAAGACCCTTGAAACTTCGAATATCTGAGCACCTTAGTGACATCCACAAGAGAGAAACCAATGCCTTATATAAACATTCTCTCATTCATCTAAATGCAAGTTTCAGTTTCACCATTATTGATAAAATCTTGAGATCTAGACATAATAAATTAGGTTGGCATGATTTACTGAACTCCATGGAGAAAAAATGGATCATTAAAGTTGGTAGGCTGTTTAAGCCAGGTCTCAATGAACATATGTAATTAACCACATGACTTAATGAATTATTTATATACAGGTTCTTTTTTGTATGAATCTCACACACTGAAGAAGGCTTTGATTTTTGTATTTGCCAAAACCGGTCTGTGTTCTAAGAACTTAATACTTTTATTAAAGTATTTTATATCAATACTTGGTGCCTTGTTTGCTGGTCGTCTGTTTCGCTTTGTACACACTTTACAGTTCCCAGCAAACTTAGTCAACAACAACCCTCCTGTGTTGGCATGTACTTCTGACAAGTATATACCAAAAAGGAGGGGCCCCAGGACTGAACCTTTGGGGACACCAGCTGTTACCGGTTTAGAGTCTGACATGTAGCCAGCAGCTCTTAATTTGTGGGATCTGTCTGTAAGCCAATTTGCAATCCATCTTGTGATATATGGATTTATGCCCAGGTTGGTGAGTTCATCTATGATACCTGACTCGGGAATGGTGTCAAAGGCCTTAGCAAGGTATAGGTAGGCTGTGTGGAGCTCCTTTCAATCACCTGTAGCCTGGGTAACTGTCTCAAAGAAATCCATCCAGTTCAGGCGGCATGATCTGCCTTTGACGAAGCCAAACTGGGTGTGCTCCACTGTGTGAAGGTTCCCAATGTCTTTATCGTTGAGTTCCATTATGATTGGCTCCATTGCCTTGCAGATCAGACTCGTCAGGCTCATAGAGCAGGAATGCCAAGGGTCTGTTGTGGCCCCTCCCCTGTGGAGTGGGAAGAACATTGCTGTGCAACATTCTATGGGTACATATCCTGTAGAGAGGATGTAGAGAGAGGTGTAGGTATCCTTGATGAATATGGTTACATCTCAGCCCTATGTACTATGATCCAGGTTCTGATGCCGGAAGGTATGGAATGAGTAGTATCCTGGTAGTGCTGGTGTGCTCTCTGGAGCCTTGAACTAGGTTTCTGTTACTGCACAGATATCAGTATTCTCCATACTGAGAAGTGCCTCGAGTGTGTGCATTTGGAGGCTGAGACTTCTGGCTTTGAGTAGCATTTGCTCCCTTTGTGGTTATTTGTGTTGGTTATGGGGGTTGGTTTGTCCTTTGAGCTTTACCTAAAAAAGGTAATATGGGGACAGCAAGAGCCTTGGCCAGTACTCAGAAGCATGGGGTGACAGGTGCAAACCATCTCTAGCGAAGCAATGAGGCTTGTCTATCATGTCATCCCAGGCAGACAGAGACTGGATCCCCTTTGAATGACACCAGAAGCTCAGCCAATTGTTGAAGTTTATCATCTTTTTGTTATATTGCAGTATGATGTAGGTGAAGGTAAGATGCTACTCAAGGTCAGGGTCATACCAGCCTGGGCTACATGATCATAGAGCTACTATATATCTCTTGTCATGTTGTCCTGGGAGGTATGTCTCAGATCATTCACATTGACATGTACAAAGACTGCTTCATATATGTACCTGTTCTGGAGTGATGTAAGTGCTTGTGTTATGTGGCAGATCATAGCACCTGACAGACAACTGACAGTAACCTTCCCCTTGTCCAGCCTAGTGAGTGGAACATCTGTGTGCCTGACTATGGAGTCACCTATTACTAGTGTGTTTGGTATGCTGTTTTGCCTTAGGGCTTGTTGTGAGGCACACTGCTTTGGTGTATTATGTGTTTTCTGGCGTGTGCTTGGAGGTGCATGTTGCTTGCTTGTCTGCTTAGGAGGACACTTTCTCTTTTTCAGATTAATATTTGTATTCTCTATGTATGGTAATGTGTATTTATGTGTGTGTTTTGCTGGTGCTTATATTGTAGGTCTATGTGAGACGGTTGGTGTTGTGCTTGTATGACCCTAATCCTCCTGACTGTATTGTCCAGTATTGGGTTGACAGAGCTTAGCCTCCAGTTTCAGCCTGTGTGTGCCAGCATGTGGTGCATCAACCCATATATGATATGGTTATTGCCTTTGCATACAATACACCTAGTATGATAAGCCTGCTGAGGTTAGCAAATGTGAAAAAAACCTTTGGGCAAACTGTCAGCGAGTAATGTCTGTATTGCATCCTGTAACTCCATATTGCTTGCTGAAGTGTAAAAATGTACTTAGTTTGGATTAAGAACCCTGCACTTGCCAACTGTGTATGTGTGTGTCTGTCACTCCCTGGGGAGAGAGCAACCTTTTTGGAGACTACTCACACCCCTTACAATTGATATACTCATCTTTGTAAAGTCTGATGATGTCACCATCCTACAAATATACCTGTGGGAAGGTGAAATCCCAGTAATGTGTATAGTGCGTCGTGTCAATGCGTACTGCTGTAGTATCATAATGTAGTTAGGTAGGAGTTTGAATCTTGCACTTGCCAACTGTGTGTGTGTGTGTGTGTGTGTGTGTGTGTGTGTGTGTGTGTGTGTGTGTCTGTCACTGGGAAAGAGCAACCTTTTTGGAGACTACTCACACCCCTTAAAAGTGATATACTCATCTTTGTCAAGTCTGATGATGTCACCATCCTACAAATATACCTGTGGGAAGGTGAAATCCCAGTAATGTGTATAGCATGTCATGTAAATGCGTACTGCTGTAGTATCATAATGTAGTTACGTAGGAGTTTGAATCCTGCACTTACTAACTGTGTGTGTGTGTGTGTGTGTGTGTGTGTGTGTGTGTGTGTGTGTGTGTGTGTGTCTCCTTGGGGAGAGAGCAACCTTTTTGGAGACTACTCACACCAGTTAAAAGTGATATACTCATCTTTGTCAAGTCTGATGATGTCATCATCCTACAAATACACCTGTGGGAAGGTGAAATCCCAGTAATGTGTATAGCGCGTTGTGTCAATGCATGCTGCTGTAGTATCATAATGTAGTTAGGTAGGAGTTTGAATCCTGCACTTGCCAACTGTGTATGTGTGTGTGTGTGTGTGTGTGTGTCTGTGTCTGTGTCTGTCTCTCCCTGGGGAGAGAGCAACCTTTTTGGAGACTACTCACACCCCTTAAAAGTGATATACTCATCTTTGTCAAGTCTGATGATGTCACCATCCTACAAATACACCTGTGGGAAGGTGAAATTCCAGTAATGTGTATAGTGCATTGTGTAAATGCATACTGCTGTAGTATCATAATATAATTAGGTAGGAGTTTGAATCCCACACTTGCCAACTGTGTGTGTGTGTCTGTCTCTCCCTGAGAAGAGAGCAACCTTTTTGGAGACTACTCACACCCTTTAAAAGTGATATTCTCATCTTTGTCAAGTCTGATGATGTCACCATCCTACAAATATACCTGTGGGAAGGTGAAATCCCAGTAATGTGTATAGTGCGTTGTGTGAATGCGTACTGCTGTAGTATCATAATGTAATTAGGTAGGAGTTTGAATCCCGCACTTGTTAACTGTGTGTTCCAGGTGTGTGACACAGTTTTGTCGGTTCCAGCTTCGGTACCTACGACCACTTCGGCACCTATCCCTGTGTCGGTGCAGACCATGACCTCAGCACCGATGACTTCTTCTGTGCAGACACCCATAGTCCAGTCTTTCTCGGCACCATTGTTCTTGGTCTGGACTGGTGAGATGGGCACCGAAATTGCCTCTTCTGTGGACAGGCCTATTTCTCCCTCACTCTTCGTGAGGTCCACTAGAAGCCTTTCCGAATACGATGTGTTGTGTCTTGTGGATCAGGTGCTCTTGGCCAGAGGTATCCCACACCCCAGGAACTATCCTTCCTTGGGAGGTGATCACCTGTCTCCAAAGACCCTTCTTATTCTCCTCCTTCATTGCCTTTGAAGTCCATGGATATAGCACTGTCTTCCCCTTCTGCGGTTCCCTTTATGGATCTCACTAAGGAACCACAGTTGCCTTCATGGCAAGAAAGTTTTGCTATGTCCCAGGATGTTAGTTATGACACGCATAGTTTGCTGCTCCGCAGCCATCCAGGGACTCCGGGCCGGCAGGGTGAGCCACTTAGGGGAGGGGTGACCCCTTTCCTAGACATTCACTCCTCTTCAGGTGGACCAGCCTTCCAACTGATGGAGAAGGCTTTCACTGCTGCTGGTGATACTGGACTGTCTATCCCCCTGCCCTCCTCTGGTACACTGGTTTCATAAGTCGCACTGAGCGGACACCGGGTGCAAGGGTCTCAGGACATATTCCCACAGGAAACCCTTTTTCCGCTGTCTTCCCCAGCTTCTCCCACTGAGGAAGTCCACTGGAAACATTCGTGTAAGAGGAAGCACATGGACTCTACAGAGGAGTCCCTCACTGAAGACACAGATTTTGATGAGGGGGAAGGATCCCCTCGGTCACCCTCTGAGGTATCCTTTGGTGATATCCTCAAAATCCTGAAACAGAGAGGTGACTGGCAGTCCTCTAATCCGACCTCTGAGGAATCTGTGTTCCTGCAGGACTTTCACGCCCGGCCCCCCTACCTCGTGGGTTACTCCACCTGCTGATGAACTTGTCCAGCTTATCGTGCAGCATGCTTGGAAGGCTCTTGACACTGTCTAAGCTATTCCCCGGAGGCCATATAAGATTTTGTCCCCTCCTGCTACAGATCCCCATTGGTCAAATGGTCTTCCTGTGGATGCTTTGGTGGTGGCGGCCGCAACAAAAAAAGGATCTGGCAGAAGAAGAAAGCCAGACTGTCCATCCACCTAACAAAGAGTCCTGGGCCCTGGACAGGATAGGGAAGCGCACCTTTTTTATCAGCGACCTTTACTATAAGGTCCCTGAATTATATGGCACACTTTACCAGGTTTCAACGGGATTTGACTTCTGAGCTCTCTGAAAACTTGTCTGGGGTTGTGTCTGATGAGGTCTGTGACAAAGTGGCCTCTCAGCTGGCCACCATTGAGTCAATATCTAACTCCTCTATACGACTGATATCTCACGTATCAGAAAGAGCAGATAGAGCAGCAGGTTCAGCTGCGGTCTTGAGACGACACGCCTGGATGCGCTTGTGCAATTCCACAGAACCCTTTAAGGCTTCCTTTCTTAATGCTCCCATTGAGGCCTCCTCATTGTTTGGACCCAAAGTTAAAAGCACACTGGTTAGATGTGAACAGGATGATAAGACCCTTTCTGCCATAGGTGTCCACTCTTCTTCCCCTTAATGTGCTGTCTCCTGAAACCAAAAGAGCGGGAAGATATGGTTCAGGAAATCTCTGGGTCCTTTCTGTGACACACAGGCTGAGTTCTCCTCTAGAGGCAGAGGGGGAAACTCACAGGGAAGACGCTCCTTTCGGGGCAGAGGCGTCCGTGTAACCAGGTTTCCAGGGATTCCTTCCCTGGCCAATCCTACCAGTACTCCCGAAGAGCGGCCCAACTCCTTTCCTCTGGAGGTAGTTGGGGGACGTTTCTCCTTGTACCCTTCTGCCTGGCTAACCATCACCACCGATTCTTGGGTACAAAGGATTGTAACCAGAGGTTATCATATCCCCTTCAATATTTGTCCTGTCCCTTCAAAAACCTTCCCAACGTTCCACCCAGTCAAAGGGAAGAAGCAGCACTAGAGATACGAAATGCTGCTAAGAAAGAGAGTCATCCAAATAGTCCCTCCAGACCAGATAGGATCTGGATTCTACTCAAGACTATTTTTGGTGCCAAAGAAAACCTGGGACTGGAGACCAATTATGGATCTCAGTGTATTGAACAAGTTTGTGAGAGTACAAAAATTCCGGATGGTCACAATACAGTCTATCCTGTCACTTGGAAAAAGATGATTGGATGTGCTCGATAGATCTTCAAGATGCGTACTACCACATAAAAATGGACAGGCCATCAAGAAGATTTCTGTGCTTCCATGCGGGAGCCAGTCACTACCAGTTCAGAGTACTGCCCTTCAAACTCTCTACAGCCCCCAGAGTGTTCACAAAGTGCATGGCAGTTGTTACAGCTGAGTTGCGACTTCAAGGATTCCATGTGTTTCCATACCTAGACGACTGATTCATTTCCGCCCCCACCAAACATCTACTGGAAGAAGCCCTGGCATACTCTCTCCTCGCTGCATAAAGGCTAGGCATAACCATAAACTGGCAAAAATCCAATCTCACCCCATCTCAGTCGATAGACTTCATAGGGGTTATCTTGGACATGAAGAACTGCAGTGCTGCTATTCAAGAGCACAGCATTTTAAGGCTAAAGCAACAACTGATTCCAATCCTTTCAAGGGAGAAATCCATGGCTCACTCAGTTCTACAGCTGTTGGGTTCCATGGCAGCCTCCATCACCATTGTCCCCCTGGCCAGGTTTCACATGAGGCTTTTACAATGGCTACTGCTCACCCAATGGTATCCCTTTCAGCATCCTCTTTCAGCCATGATACAAGTAACCCACAGGTGCACACAGGATTTAAATTAGTGGATGACACACAATCTGTCACAATGGTCTCGCCCCTTCTCCTCCCAACAACCCAAGGCCACAGTGACCACAGACACCTCCCTGATGGTTTGGAGGGGGGCTATGTCAGGGACAGACAGTCCAAGGCACAAGGTCCGAACTAGAGGCCCATCTGCATATAAATGTTCTAGAGCTGAGGGGGGTGCTACTGGAATTGCAAGCATTCCATCACCTGCTGCTGTCTGGGACAATTGTGATTCAATCAGACAACATGGCGGTGGTCTGGTACATCAGCAAGCAAGGTGGAACCAAATCTTACCCCCTTTGTCGAGAGGCCATGACGATATGGCAATGGGCGATGGCTACCAACCGTTTTCATCTAGCAACGCACATTCCCGGGAGTTCCAATGTGATAGCAGACAGACCCAGCAGGTGCATTCTCCAACCTCATGAGTGGTCCCTGAATCCCTTGATAGTGGCAAATATCTTCCATCGCTGGGGCCATCCTTGCTGTGACCTCTTTGCATCCCGACCAACTACAAATGCAGCAACTACTTTACCATGATTCCCCCTCCGGGACAGTCACCCAGGGATGCTCTAGTCCATGATTGGCCCTCGGGTCTACTTTACACATTCCCACCCTTTCATCTCATTCCCCAGTTTCTGAAGAAAACCCGTCGGTTGAAGAGCAAGGTGATCGTCTAGCACCATATTGGCCTCGACAGATTTGGTTCCCCTTTCTTTGGTCTCACCTACTAGATCGACCATGGATTCTCCATCCAACCCCGGAGTTGATCTCACATCCACAGAACCTGATCCATACAACTTAAACAATCTGAAGCTCATGGCGTGGCTACTCCAATTCCCTTGATTGCCAGGCAAAATGATCTTTCTTTACCAGTACGTGACATTCTCATTCTATCTCATTAGTCTTCCACTAGAATTACTTATCTGAGCAAGTGGAAAAGATTTACCTGTTGGCTGAAAGATAAACAAGTAGATCCCTTCTCAGCACCAGTGTCGATAATACTAGACTATCTGGCTGACCTTTTTCAATCAGGTCTATCGGCCTCTACCATTAGATTTCATTTGGCTGCAATCTCAAATTTTCATGAGGGTGTCCAGGATTCCTCTCTTATGTCCTACAAATTGTGCAAGACCTTCATAAAAGGTGTGAATCATCTGAAGCCATCTTTTAGGGAACCTATTCAACCATGGGATTTATCATTAGTTCTACAAGCTCTGACAATGCCACCTTTCAAACCAGCCTCTTCTTGTGACCTCAAGCATTTGTCATGGAAAACCTTGTTTTTGGCCGCCATTACTTCTGCCAGACATATTTCTGAGCTTCAAGCTTTATGTATCAAGAGTCCATACTTGATTTTTCATAGAGATAGAGTGTTTCTGAGAACTAATCCATCATTTCTGCCAAAAGTGATCTCTGAAATGTCCATTAATCAAACCATTGAATTGCCAGTTTTCTTTCCCAATCATTCAAACAGAGGAGAGTATTGCCTACATACCCTAGATATCCACAGGTAAATCCGTTTTTACTTAAACAGGACTAGGTACTTTCAAAAATCTGACCAGTTATTTTTGGCCTTTTCTGGACCTACATTAGTATCTGCTGTTGCTAAGGTCACATTAGCTAGATGGTTGAAGGACTGTGTGACCTTCATCTATACACAGCGCAATATCTCGTTGCCTACTACCATGAAAGCTCCTTCAACAAGGTCAGTGGCAACTTCTGCCTTCCATGCCAGAGCTTCTTTACATGACATCTTTGCAGCTGCTACTTGGGCTACACCTCATACCTTCATCAATCATTACAAATTGGATTTGACCTCCAGGGGAAGAGCATCTTTCAGTTCTATGGTGCTCAGGAATGTCCTTCCATGAGAGCCTCCCAGGAATAGAGGTAGCTGGGGACTCTGTCCCATGCATAAGGAATGAACAAGGATTAACAATATCAGATAAGTTATGTCTTACCATAACATTCCATCTGTATTGTTGATCCTTGTTCAGTCATTACAACCCCCCTCCTTCCCCCTCCTGTGGTTTCTAGTGGATCTCACCATCCGGCTCTCTTAGGTTATTTGACCAGAGGCAGCCTCTACCTTCTTTGACGTGCAAACTCAATCTGAGGTAACAGGGAGAGGGGATAGCTTGAGAGTTTGAAGGTGACGCGAGCTTGGAATATGGCTAGCTCGGTTCTGAGGTCGGAACCAATACTCATGCGTAATGACTGAACGAGGATCAACAATACAGATGAAACGTTATGGTAAGACATAACTTCTTTTTCCTGCTAGAATGGCTGTTTCTCTTATCACAGTCATGTAATGTACTCCCACAACAACTGTTGGTCAACATCCACAGAACAAGTTGTGTGGTATGGTATTCCCAACTTTCCTTTACATTCACTCATTCTGATGCATGATATAATTATTTAAGCACCAACTTAATGTATATCTACCATGGCTTAGTGGTACTTCATGTTGTGTATTGTGTGCAAGGTCCTGGGTTTGAGACTTACAGAGGTGTTTTATTTTGTTCCTGAACAGAACAAGGGCCCTCACATACAGAGTGACTAAGGCACTTTTAAGCAGTTCTGAGCAGGTTTGCACAGGTTTGCGCAATGCCTCGCATAGCTTAGCCAAGCACAAACAAGCATAAACCTGCGCAAACCCACTCACTACTGCTTAATAGTGCTTACTCCCGCTCACGCTAATTTCTTTGAAAGAAAAGAAAAATGGGGAAACAGGAAAGTGGTGAAAAAGGGGCACAAAGAGGGAAAGACAGTATGGAAAATAGCTCGGGATGTGCAGGATGGGTGTAGGGAAGGTCCATAGCTGCCCATTTCTTCAACAGCAACAGCTGTGCATATGCAATAAATTTGGAGGTAGATATGAACCCTTCAACCCCTGAGAGAGGGGTGACGATAACAAAGTATGTTGTAATGCCAATTAAACAACATTTCATGTGTCCAGTGAATATGTGTGCAAAATAGACAGCTATGTATGGGGCGTAATTTTTTTTTTGGGAACAGATTGCCCTTTTTTTTCAGGTGAGAGTGGAATGTGGGGTGGGGGAAGTAGGTATATTTGGGGAGGTAGGTTGGGGAGGTAAACAACAAGACAAACAAGACGCATACAGGGGCGGTATATGACACATGTGGTGGGTGAACACTTTTGACGGAGAGGGATGTTTGGAAATCGCAAGCCCATGAGCCCCCAGATGGAAACAGTGGGACTGAGGTCCCCACCCATGGGCAGTCACCACTGCATCTTCACGGCCCAGAAGGTGGCTGTGCTGGGGGCTGTGTAGGAGGGGCAGACTGACCCATGAGTTGCACCACTCGGGCCTCAAGCTGGCATAGAGATTCTGCAACAGAACATTCAATCTCTCTGTGCACCACAGCCCTGACCTTACGAAGGGTGATAGGTGCCTCTCCACCCACGCTTGCATGGGGGGGGCTGAGCCCCACCCCCTGCAGTGCTTCCACCCAAAGGTGGCACAGGGTCAATGGAGAAGGAGGTCCCAGGCTGAGCACCAGATCTGCTGGTGCCAGGTGCCATGGCCAGCTGTGGTGGGACAGGTAGGTCCGCTGGGACCGGCCTTCCCATACGAACTATGTTTTGGTGAGTTTAATAAAGATATGGGTTAGTAACAGTCAACAGCATTCCCAATTAGTTATAACAGCATGCAGAAGTATTCTCATTAACCCAACACACCAGATTTTCAACAGTTGAAAAGCAAGCATAACACATGCATATATAGAATAATAGTGGACATTACAACAGCATGCAGGTTTAATTGATGGCAGCAGGCCACCAATATTGTGGTATTTTAACAGGGCACATACATAGAAATAAATGCAAATATTTATAAACCAATAGGACATATGTCCCAACAAATGTTTTGAGATTAGACATACCGATTGAGGTGTGGAATTGCATTTTTTATGCACATACAGTAGGGTGGAAAAAGATAGCTCAATTAACAACTTATATATCCTTCTATTTTTCACTATGTTCCTATTAACTGCAGTTATATGTCCCTTACATGTATTATTACACTACCCAATGTCCTTATATTGTGCAAATGGATTTTGCTAGATCATTATATACATGAGCTGTATCTGACATATAAACTGTCCAAGATGCAGATGTTACTGCAACATATTTTGAGAATTGCTCACTCACACTACTGCTAAGATGGTACACTGACAGCTCTACGTTCATATCATTATCTAAATATGTTGTGTCTTTCAGCTTTTCCTGGTTAGGGGTCGCCATAGCAGAACTCCGGTCCGCTAATGATTGGCAGTAGATTTTTACGTGCCAAGTTGCCAGCCCTGATGCACAGCCTTCAACGAAGGTACGACCATTGACGCATGTCTACACACAGAAGATGCTCTAGCTGAGAATCGAACAGGACAACATCTTACTGTGAGGCGACAACGCTACTGCAGCCCCACCACCACAGTTATATCATTATCTACATATGTTCAGGTGAAAGTATGAGTTATATGTTAATAGCTCCCTACATTTCTAGCAGCACACTGACATTTCTGGGAAACACAATACCAAGCTACTCATGTGCCAGATTAACCTGTACATGCTGGACATGAACCAACAGTTCAGGGCTGTAAATATGCATAAAAGCTACTGGCACTCCCTTCATCCATGTTATATGGGCCTACCCAATTGTGGGTTGACACTGCTTAATACAACACTACTTTTTGTAGAATGCAACAGTACAACAATATATCAAAGAAAATGACACAGAAGCACTCCAGGAATTATACATTTATTAAAGGATTATTACACCTTTATTTATTGGGTTAAAACAATTTTTGAAGGCTCTCTCATTTATTTTATATAATAGTACATGCAGAATAATTACTAACCTGCCTCATGACGCAGCCTTTGCAGCCTATCTTCATGGGCTTGCACATTCATAGCCCGGTCACCTGCAGTTGTGAAGTAAATGCAGTGATATTGAGACATACCTATCCAGAGTATAGACAAGCATGGAAATTCTTAACTACTTAATACAATGGTTACTTACTCAGTACTGGAGCATTAGGCATCCTACAGGATTCCTGGATCCACTGGTCCAGTTCATCCCCCCTACACCGGTCAGAATAATGGTGCCTGACCTGCTCACCAGTCCGAGGAATACCAGTGGCACTGGTGAGATCACGGGCAAGATTATTCCAGGCCTCCGTTTTATTTTGGGTACCCTGGTACTGGCCCTGCAGGAGTCTTTGCTCATGTTTCTGGACGCGGAGCCAAACCATAATTTTGGACTCCTGGATGCCCTAGCGTTGTGCTCTAAACTGAGTGCCCTCACCTACACAAGCCATGCTAACTGCAGAAGTAAGCTACAACCAGTTATAGCAAGTATTCCTGCCTGTGGAGATTAAATATACCTTATTTCCTGCACTTATTTGTGACTGGCCAGTTTGGAAAAAGCTCAGCTGTAGATACGCCTGCTTAGCTGATGTTGGCAATGTTTAAAATCCCTTTGATAGATATGTCTCTGTTGAAAGTGCATGTTTGTGAAATGCTATCATGGCTTAGTGGTTAAGTACTGTGACTATAGTGCACAGTATCCTGAATTTGAGCCCTGTCACTGCTTTTTATTTTCCTGCTGGGCAGAACTGACTGGTTAAGGAACAGTAAAGCAGGTGTGAGCGTGTTTACCCGACTTTGCCCGACAGTGTGCTGGTTAGCGCGGAGTTGCGCAAAGGTAATCAGCAGTAACGTGCGGTGAACCTGTGTTACTCCTCCTTAGCATTGCGCTGCTATGCACAAATGTATTTAAATATGCTCAATACTGGTAACATGTGGTTAGCAGTGCTTTATACTGCTTAAAATAAGGTACTCATACCTCAGAATGCATAAACATTTCACCTTCATAAATATAATTCATGCACTACTAAATTTAACATTTCAATGCTTTTTACAAAACTTATACATAAAAAAATGTCAAGAAATGTTTTTGTATACGGATTTCCCACAGAAAATGGAACGTGCAGTAGTGGGACTCGAAGCGGAAATGCCTCCTCTTTCTGTGAAAGCTCTAACCACTATGCTATAGCTATGTTGCTTAATTTGCATATAATTTTCTTGTTATCCTCTTCTGGTGTCTAAGCTGCTGTAACTGTAGCTAAGCAATGGGCAAACCACGCATCTACGCGCAGCTATATTGGAAGATAAAAAAAATATATTTTTATTTTTATTCTGTTAGTTGTTGAACATATGGGGGAGTGTAGTGTTACACTGTACACATATGAGCACACTCACTCATTTAAATGTGAATTTGCGGCATTTCTTCATTGCAGGGGCGTGGATATTTGGACTGCTCGGCAGTCCGACATGCCCCCTAAACCCGTCCACGATCCGTGTAGGCTTTGGAGTTGAGGCAGCGCGCCCTCATTAATATGCCCATCATAATCTTACACTGGCACTTCCGTGCAAGACTAATCTAGTGTTACACAGAAGATTAGTAAATCCAGGGGATTAAGTAAGCTGTCATGTGGCCAATGCATTAAAATATGTTTTTCTTCTACACTTCATTTTGTCTTGATTGGACTCTCGTAATGACGGTTTGGCACCCAGGGCAGCATATTTAATTAAAGTTCCAGTTGTTGTGTTTTTGACCATAGCTCCACTCCTTTCTAGTTGGCCACACCTCTTCCCATTGGCCCCACCCATTCGGCTGTCTCCTGCAGCCCCCTTTTAATTTGAAGTCACCAGCTGCCACTGATAATACTGCATTGGTCTTTAATAAAAAGGATACTCTCCCCTGCTATAACTGTTCCTGCTGTTCAAGTATAAATCAATCCACTGAATTTATACATCCTGTGAATGGCAAAATGTTTGTCTTTTGTTGTAGTGCAACATGTAATACATCATCTATCATATACCTTGCCACCTGTAACAAATGCTTGGGCTTCTATGTTGTAAAATCGACTAGAAAGTTAAAAGACAGGATAATAGAGCATAGGTCTGAGATTCGGGGAGGAATATTAACTAACTCCTTGGCTAACATATTAGTGAAACTGATGATTCACATCAGTTTAGTTTTAGAGCTATACATGTAGTATTCTCAAATGTTAGATGTGGAGACTTAATAAATAATGTGGATATGAAAGAATACGAGTGGATTATTCATTTGGAAGTGGACAAATGTCTAGGTCTCAATAAACAGGTTACTTTGAAACCAGTCTTGAAATTTAAACAGCAAAAAGTAAATAAATAGTGACTATGTATTATACATGTGTATGCTATTGCTACCGTGTTTTTAAAAACTTAATTGTTGTTCTGAATTGTTGTTTCTGATAGGTTGCTGTGTCATGTGATGTGTTTGAATGATATTTAAAAATGCTGCCTTTATGGCTGTTTTATGTAAGACACTGAAGTAGGATAGTTTGTATCTGAAAGCTTTGTCATTTTATTAAAAGTTTATTGATCCTATTAGCCTCACCAGCATAATCTGTAAACACAGGTTGATCATCTTCATAAACACTGAAATTGCTGATCTACAGACCTTGACCCTAATCAATTTGGCTTTGTGAAATGTAGTTCATGTCTTCTCAATCTAGTTAATTTCCTTGAAAATGTAACAGATGCCATTGTCAAAGGCCATTCTGTCCATACTGCTTATTTGGACCTTGCTGAAGCCTTCAATATGATTCTGTATACTGGCATTACTGGCAAACTCAGTAGTTTAAACATAACCCCCCTGTGTTACCCACTGGACTGCAAATTGGACCTCTGTCTGAAGACACACAGTAAATGTTGGTCTTACCTTCTCATCTGAAAGCCCATTAGTGTTTCTCAGGGCTCTTATTCTGGGTTCCCTGCTTCTTCAACATCTACTTCTTCAGTGTGATAGTAGATGTCAAAAAACTATGGGTAACCAAATTTCCCAATGGCTCAAAACTGAATGCAGTTCATTAACTGAGGAACTCCACTTTTTTCAACAGGGGCTTGATAGAACCCACACTTGGTGTACTGATCATGGTCTTAAGCTTAGTGCCAAAATGTGTAGTGTTGTCTTGGGAAACAAGTTTATCCTTGTGATTATCATATAAACTGGATCCAATTTGAGATCAACCCAGCTAGTCCAGATTTAGCTACCCTTGTTGGCAATGAACTATCCTTTGATCATCCTCTATAGATAGGAATTTCTTCTAATTTACCTGATTAATTACTGAGGATATATCTTCAAGGATCAGGGATGTAATAATCCCCCTCCATTCTTCCTTCAACAGGCCAGTCACAGAATAAAACACACCCTTTGGAATGTACTGCTACTAACACCTCACCCAACTAGAAAGACCACAGTTTTTCTTAATTAAAAAAAAAAATCAATGGAATGTTTTAGTAGCTGGAGAGACTAAAACCCATCTCACTTTTCTCTATCTCATACTAGCTCCTACATGATGATCTCAGTTTCATTTTCAAAGCTGTGAAAGATCCTGTAATCTAGACATCCTCCACCTTTAGCACCTTTAGGGTATTGTTAAAAGCACACTCTGAAGACCACAAACTTCACTGCAACATAAGCAAGACTTCTTGGAGAGATGGGTTCCTCATCCAAAGAATCCCCAACCTCTGGAAGAAGCTCTTCTTGCATGTCAAACAGTGGAACATTTGGCCTTCTTCAAGTTCTGCTTGGACAATTGGATGGGTACCCACAAATTAATTGTGGAGTAAGCATCCCTCATTGAGTATGGTGGCAAATTCTCCCACTAAATTCTCGAGGTACCACAGTCTGGAAGATGTGTAAAAGCTAATATATTCCAAAAGTCCTGTCTATACTCCTAAAAATGGATGTGTGTCTTCTGAAGGTCTGACTCATAGTAAGAAGTTATCTGTGGAGGGTGCTGTGATGATATGAGGTAGTGCCAGCTGTGCCAGGGGGGAGTAGGGCAGTGTATGTGTAACATATGCCAGCATAGCTAGCTGTAGTTTTGTAAAGAATTATATGTTATTTGAACATGAACATAAAACTGATTTTTACAGATGCTTGTGTCAAAATGTATTTGTAAAGTTGCTTGTGGTAAAAAAAAGTACCAACAGTGGGTCCTGCTAGACAGAAAAGAAATATACATTTATGTAAGTTTGTATTGTTGTAATTGATGAAATGTATATATTTTAACAGAGGATGCTGGAAGGGAAGGACCCAGCTAACCATAAGAAAAATAGCCTGAAATTAAATGACTTGGTTTAGGCCATAAAGATTTTATCTCACAGGTCTGAATACAGTCAGAGATACAATGTCTGTGAAAAGCCTGGGCTGGGTTCCTGCTCTATTGCCCTTAGGGGTGAACTAATTGCTAACCTGGGGTGCCAGAGAATGGCATGTTAGTTTCTGCAGGAAGGATATAGGTTTTGGAATTGTTTTGCAGTTTCCAGATGCTGTAATAAATCTTAGCTAAAGTTCTGTGTGTCTATTGTGACACATCAGTGCCAGATCCTAGTTCAGTTTCTAGTGAGAGGGTAGTGTGGGAACCACAGAGTCAGGTGACCAGATGTGATGTCATTCTGTAGCCAACACTGAAATTATATTTGAATACTAATGAAAGATGTGAGGTGTGCATTCTGTTTTTGGACCTGACAAGACACTCATCCACTTTCATCTTGCCTTGCTTAGTAAGTAACCAGAAAACAGTAATTCTTCAGTCGGTTAGAAAAACAGAGAGAGATTAGCCAGATTTTTTTTCTGTATCTGTCAGAGTCTTTCCATCTGTGTTGTTTTTTATATTTCCTGTGATTGAAACTTGTGTTTATTGTAAATAAATATTCAGTATTTTTTTCTTATTACTTATTAAATACACCTAAACATTTAATTGTGGCTGGTCTTTTAGAAAATATTTAACCTATGCGAGTACTTGCATTTATTTAGTGGCAATGTGTCTCCACTTTCCTGAAAGTCTTGCTGTTTGGTTAAACACTACCATTTGTTTGTTTGTTTGTGTCTTTCGACTTTTCCTGGTTAGGGGTCGCCACAGTGGAACTCCGGTCCGCTAATGATTGGCAGTAGAGTTTTACGTGCTGGCTTGCCAGGCCTAACGCACAACCTTCAATGAAGGAACGCCCGTTGTATAAGTATTAATTTTACTACGTGTGATTGGATACCCTGGTAAGAGCCTTAAAATTAGCTGGCTTTGGGTGTTCTGGTGGCAGTAAATCTACATTATAATCTGGGTGGAGGTGGAAGAGTGTGTAAGCTGTGCCAACCTTTGCCATGTGTGTGTGTGCGTGTGTGTGTGTGTGTGTGTGTGTGTGTGTGTGTGTGTGTGTGTGTGTGTGTGTGTGTGTGTGTGTGTGTGTGAAAATCAAATCTCACAGTGTGTTTGTGTGTGTGTGTGTCTGTGTGTGTGTGTGTGTGTGTGTGTGTGTGTGTGTGTGTGTGTGTGTGTGTGTGTGTGTGACAGCTACTTTGAACAGGAACACTGAGAGCACTGATTTCACAGAAAGGGTGGTGGAGGACTTGGCTTGGAATACCCGGCTAAGGACTCAGCTCTATAGTGGCCAGTGGGGAGTCTTATTTGGGGCCTGGAGAGGAAAACCCAGACCCAGGACTGGAGTGTGCATTCCCTGTCAGTTCTTAAGGAAAATTGCATTTGGTGCAAAGAGAAGCATCTGAAAATACTGTATGTGTCTAGTTTTCTTACAGTGTATGTTCCCCGCCAGTGTCAGTGGTGAGAAAGAGTTGAGGCTCCTTGATCACTGGCCCAGAGGAGGGATGTCACAGGTGCCACCACAGAAGATGGATGTGGGAGCAAAAAGATGGTACCATTTATCATCTGTGATGCCAAGAAGCAGGAAAGCACCACTGCCTGAAAGTTTACTCATCTGTCACTGTGATCTTTGCTGTTTTAAATGTAAAAATCTTGTGTACAACAAATTTTGTCTCAATTAAACTATACTCAGAATTTTAAATAAACTCACAAAGTGAATTAATCTTCTGATCTTGATGTAAAGTGCTTCAAGGGTATTCCCCTGATTTGAGGGAAAATTTACTTTCAAACAGTGGTCATATTCCATGTGCATTACAGTGTATACCTATTAAGATATATTTTGTTCAAAAAGATATGCTAGAATGTAAAATTTAAAGACAAAGCCATAATGGTTTATTGTTATCTATTTTCTTCGTTTTTTTTTTTCAAAATGTCTGGTTGACAAAATAACTTCATAGTTTCGTACTAAGCTAATTGCCCTTGCGAGCCATTTTAAGCCTAGCCAATTATTCCTTGTGAGACTCAAACCCTGCACCTTGTGTTTGTAAGACAAACACCTTAACCATTAGGCCACCCTCCCAACCTATTCTGTTTGTCATTACAGGATTTTTTAGGGAGTCTACATTTTTAGGTAAGCTGGGCTATGTTCTGTAAGACAGCACACAATTTCAGAACTCCAGGCTCTACCCATGCCTCAGATGTACTCAGTAGTATTTAATTCACCTTTTTGGACTGCACATCACTTTTGAGACTTTTATTTGGGAACATCTTTATGCATAGCAACCTGAATATAAAGTGTACTAAACTGTATTATTGTGGTGTAATCTACAAAATTAGAAAAATTAAAATCTACTTTATTGTAAATATTCTGCACACAAAATGAAATGGTGTTTGCTAAAAATTTTACAGTAGACTCTCTTTTATCCGGTCTCACCGTAGGCTGAATAAACAAATGGCTGTTTAAATAAAAAGATTACAAAATAGCATTTATAGGTTATAAATCAGCTAGAATAACATGCTTTGTGTCAGTTTGGATTTTTATTAAGAATATGAAGTCTAAAACTCAAATGTCTGTCATTATTTAGCCCAGAGGAGGTGGAAGTGTTGTTCTTCTGTTATCTTTTGCTTTGGCTACTGCAGAAATTTGATGGCTGGTTAAAGAGGAGTCCAGTTAAAGACAGGCCAGATAAGAGAGAGTCTACTGTAACTACAGTTTGTCAAAGAATGACAATATGGCCTAAGTGCTTTCTAATAAAGGTTATTCTGATGTTGTTTATTACTGATTGTACAAGAGGTAATCTTGTTCTGAAACGTCTTTCCCCCTTCTTTTAAATATTGTAGTGTTCTTGTAAAAGCTAATACTGATTACATGCTAATTACACAAGTTACAAATGTATGTGTTTTTGTAACACCTATTTATTGAATAATCACTTAAGAGATAGGCAAATATACATTTATATAAATGAAAACAAACCATAGCAACATGTTCCCAGTTGCAAACATTATGCATCATATTTGTTCTTTTTTGGATAATTGTCATCAATCAAACATTACATAAATTGCTCAGTTACTGCCTTCCATTAAGCTTTACACCTCCTCCAAAACAATGTATTGTTCCCACAATTTCCATTTTTTTCTACATAACTTGCTCCTACCCATTTCTAATAATCCCACTTCAAGTTCTTTTATCTTTGTACAATATTCAGTACTTCAAATACAGTTGGCTTATACTTTATTTCCATTGTCTAGTAACTGCATTTTTGGCAACCAGCAGAATTAAACTTTAACAAGGCTGTGCCCCAGCTCAGAAAATAACACATTTCCTTTGGTAACCCATTTTCTCACTCAATATTTCTAACAGAGTATCCTGTATAGGATTTTTAAAGTCTGCCAAGTCATTACACACCCAAAACATGTTTTCGGTTACCTCTTTCTTCCCCATCACACTTCCAACATTTGCCATCTACCCAAGGAAAAATTCTTCGGAGTCTGCTTGGGGTATAAAAATACCTATGCAGACACTTCCAAGCACAGATCCACAATCTTCTAGAATTTGTTGCATACTTGGGAGATATACATATGTCCTCCAATTGTTTCCTTGTGAATTGCTTATCCTATCTCTCTTTTCTCAATCTTTTCTAACCTCCTCTGTTTGATTCCTATGGTTACCATGCAATATTTTATATTCCCTATCAAATATCCCTTTTTAACTGCAACTTCTGTTCTAGAATCAACTAAGAACTCTACCAGAGCAGGTCTTTCACTTAATATTGCACTATCCTTTTCTCTTTGCCTATACTCTGACATCAATCCCTGATAGGGAAGGCAGTCTGTAGCCTGTAGTCCAACTGTCTTCCTTGAATCTTCCCATTCTATTACCTTTCTCTCCCTAGTTATTTGCTCCCAATACCTCATTTCCTTCAGTAAATTCCAGCCTCTTCTTGCTTATTCTCTATGTCCATAATTGCAGTCATCCCTAAAGGCAAAAACTCCTTTCTCCATTCTTCTGTTGGCTTAGTTCTTAGAATACTTTCTGCTACTTTATGATTATAATATTCATATGGCTGTTATTCTCCTTAAGGATCCGTATCCAAAATTTCACTTTCTTGTTATTTATTGAATTTCCCCATTTCATCATCATGACTTCCATAGGTCCATAGGCAGATGCTAGATGCCTTTGTGAGCTATTATAAGCCTAGTCAATTTCCCTCTCAAAGGTGAGACTCAAACTCTGTACCTTGTGACTGCAAGGTAAACACCACAAACATTATACCATTACCCAACTTACTTTGAATTATAGCTTTCAGCTTCTGTTATGCATGTGAGCCTTGGCTGTATAGCTTTAAAATATCCCTTCAAATTAGGTAATCTTAAACTACCTTGCTCTATTGGAAGTTATCAACCTACCCCACTTGACCATTGCCCTCTTCTCCTCCCAGATAAATTCCTTCAACTCTTTGAATTATTGTCTACAATGTCTCATCTGGTTGATAAAAATATGCCTGACCTGTATATAAAACTGAAGGGACTAAATACATTTTCAGTGCTTGTATCTTGCTATCAATATCCACAAACAAGTGCCTCCAGTTTCTCATTTTTTACATTATCCTTTGTTTAGTCCCTTCCCATATATCCTTAGCTGCCAAACAGAAGCCTTTTTAATCCATACTCCTAAATACTTAATTTTGTGTCCTTATAAATATGGGCATTGCTGATTCAATTCATGCATGGGTACATAGTTTCCAGTTATAGCCTTTGTTTTATCTGCATTAATTTTATATCCCTAAAAGAATTGAAACTGTCTCAAAATGTCCCACAGCACTGAGATGTCCTTTAATGGTTTTATCAGGTACAAAATATCATTGTTTGTAAATAAAGCCAACTTTTTCATTACCACACCGATTATATCATTGAATTTCTGAGTTCCTTATTTTCTTTGCCAAAGACTCTAAATATTTATTTATTTAACATTTCTTTACTGGGAAAGTCTGACTTGGAATGAAGCCAATTTTCAGTGGAGTACCGGGGAGAAACACTCTAGATACATGTCTTTGAAAAAAATTAATTTAATTATTTTTGCTAAATATAAAACAATTAACAAAGAAGAGAAACGGCACCCCTGCCCGGTTACTATGTTCAGATTCGACTTATCAGAGTGGAATCCTCCCACTTTAATTCTCGCCTATGATCCTTCATATATCCTCCTAATTGACCTCATTATTTTATCAGGCAATATAAATGCTTCCATTGTCCTACTTGTAAAATCCAAGCTTGCCCTGTTAAATGCTTTCTCTGCATCAAGACCCACCAACAACAGTGGTATTTGGTTTACATTCTGCTTCCCTCTGGATCATCACTGTTGTTACATGTTTGCCTCCCCTCTACACACTGATTTATATCTGTCAGTTTTGACAACACCGTTGCCAATATTTTAGCTAATTATAGCCATAAACACCTTATAATCATGGTTTAAAATAGAAATGGGCCAATATGAAGCTGGGTGTGATGGGTCTTTATTGTCTTTGGATATTACAGTCAGTACAGCTTTCTTCAAGGATGTTAGTGCTTCCCCTCATCTTTAAAATACTATTAAAACTTTCCATATTTTTATCACTTTCTTCCCTCCTACCTTCCAAAGTTCCACAAGAATACCATGTATTCCTGGAGATGCTCCTGCAGATTGATGACACATTACCATTTTTATCTCATCTCTTCCTGTCTTATCTGTTAATTGTTGAACCTCATCTACCTCTAACCTTGGCCTACCCAAGTCTTCCATAAATGTATCCATTTGTGTTCTTTCTTGATTCCCACATTTCTCTGCTTTATACAAAATTTCATAACATTTATGAGATATCTCTAATACCTCTACGGGATCTTTGGTTATTTTTCTTGTTATAGGCTCCCTAATTTTGCAACATCCTTTTCTGCTTTCTGTTGCCTTCGTTTTTGTGCTCCTGGATTATTAAAAAACAGTTGCTTAACATCAATCTTTTTAAACTCATGCATATTATCCTGATATTCCCTTATTTTGTATTTAGTGTTCTGCAGTTGTGCATCTTCTTGTTCCATGAGATTTCCCCTTATTCTGCAACAGTTTTACCTTTGTCAGCCTCTCCAAATTATTCCTATTACTTCTTAATCATGTCTCTTTTTCTTTTATTTTTACTATATTTTTAAATTCCACTTTCATTTTTCCCACTCACTAGCTATAACTTTTGAAGAAATTTCTATCTTCCCTAATAATTCTTGAATAATTTCCATGACCCATTCTTTAAATTAATCTCTTTTTAGCAGGTAGGTGGAGAAGTGCTGGTATATCATTTTTACTTTGTTACCCTGCATTTTTATCTTAATTTTTTTGTGCATGATCTGAAATAGTTATTGGCTGTGTGTCAAAGATTTCAATTACATGCACATATTCCTGTGAAATATCATTTCTATCTAGTCTAGTCCAGTTATTGTACCTTTGAGAATAACATGTAAATTCTCACCAAGATTCCTAGTACTGCGTTCTTATCTTCCATGCCAAATATTTGCAGAAATTTCCCCAGAAGCCTTCTAGGTTCCCAAGACACATCCTCATGGTTGCAAATCAAGTTCCAGTCCTCACCTATAAGTAATATTCCCTGCTAAAAGCTGACTATTTCTCCCACAACTTTCTTAAGCTCCATAATAGCAGTTTCAGGTGGAATATAAATACATGCCACCATAATCCTTATTCCTTGCCATTAGCTCCTTACTATCACAAATCTACCATTATTATCTTTTCCCCTTCTGTCACTATTAGAGCTCCTCTAGCAATTAGTAAAAGTACTCCCCTTTTCTTTGTCCCTAATATTCTGCTGAATACCCATCCTGAAATCCTTTCTTTATCAAATTCAAATACTCCTTTTTTTCCAAATGATTCCCCAGTAGCATTGCTATTTGCACTCTGTATTTCTTAACATAATTCAATACTCTTATTTTTCTGAATGTACTTGTAAGGCCATTAACATTCCAAAATAATATGAATAGGGTAGTCATTATGACAAGAAGCTATTATTCCCACCTATTATAACTGACTGCTTTTTAAAATGCCTATTTCTAACTTTTGTATTGCATGCACTCAATAATGTTTGGCAGGTTAATATGTTATACAGTTGCCATCTCCATTTGAACCTATGTCACATTTTACAAGACTTTTTGTTTTAATGAGAACCCTCACAAACAAACATACTCCCAAAACACATTAACTTAAAACAGACAGCCAAAACTATATACATCTTCAAATAATGAAGTTTAACCTTCCTGATAGGAACAATTGTCTCAAATCGACAGCTGCACCACAGGCATTATCTAACCTAAAATTAAGGTTATTCATACTAAGACACATGTTACAGCCTTTGCTCCTACTTATACTAATTCCTATGTGTTCATATCTGATCTCTGTTCTCCTCCCAGATGTAAAATCAGTTTGTATTATTTCAGAAAACATTAACATTTAGCTTTAAGAGAAAGTGTCTGGCCATATTTAAATAAAACTAAATTCTGTACCATGAAAGCTGCTCTCTTATTCACTTCCAATAATTTCACACTTTATTTTCTTTTACTGAGCTGTTTGCACTTGTACCTTTTAATTTTGTTTCCCTCGGCAAACAATGCCCAGCCTGAAGATTTATTGCCTGCATCTGTAGTCAGCTTGTCTCCATGAAAACATAAGAACAATATACAACTGCCCTCAGCTGCAGACTTCTCAACTCACACTGAACATTTATTTGCTAAAGAAAAACTTTTCACTACATTCACAGTGTTCTCTTATTTTTAAAGCAATCAGAAAACTTATTTTTAAATTAAGGCAAGGACATTTATCCATTCACCTATGCAAAAATAAGGAAAACATCTCAACTCTACATATATTATAATCCGTATACTTTTACTCCCTGGACTCTATGCCAACACTCCAAAATCATAGCATATTAAATTCAGGCATTTTAGAGGCCCCTGACTACATACTGCACAAATCTGCTTTACTGTATAATATGCAGTTTATATCAGGGAATATTTTATACAAATATTGTTGAGAACAAACATTGTTTTAGTTACAGTTACTTTTTTTTTTTAGTATCCTTCCAAAGATTAATGATATGAAGTGGGGTATGCTATTCAGTCCTCACACAAGTTTAACAAAAGTTCAATCTTTCTCAGCAAACTTTTTCTTGCAAAGCTGTATTTCATAAATGTGATTGATTCTTTATAGTCTTGCATTTATTCACTAATTTCCTTGTGTTGGTGGTCTTTTTCCTGTTCATCTTATTCTCCTAACCCCAGAACAACAGTTCAAGTTCAATGTACCCCCGATTTTTCTAGTCAACTCCTGTGCTTTTTTCTGTCTCTCAAGCATTTTCCTTTGTAACACTGGAAAATATTTCACTGGCAAAGTCTGTCTATCATCTTTATTTTCAGAAGAATGAGAAGCAGTAGTCCCCTTCTGTTTTGTGTGTCATTTTTTGTTGGACAAACTTTTGTATTCCCCCCTTAGCCGTTCTGCATCAAAAAATGTATGATCTTCCCAGAAAAAAAAATTCTAAAGAACGCTGGATTCAGAAGCTTGAATCTTACACCTGATTCTCAAAATTCCCTGATTGCTAAGATAAATTTGTTTTTCTTCTGCCTGGTGTACAGCAAATAATCATTTTCTGAAAACATTATACTGTCTCCAGTTTTTAATATTTTGCTCTTCTGTGATAGCTTTGTCAGGATTAACTCTTTCTGCTGGTAAGATTGCATCTTTATTAATACAGGTCTTGAATGGTTTCTCATGGCCAGATTTGGAGCATACACGTTTGCTTATTTGTGCTTTCATAAAATTAATAGAGTCTGTTTCTTCCAGTTTCTCTGGTAGGGCAGAAAATCTCAGGTTTTATCTGTGAGCTCTGTCCACTAACTCTACCTTGTTTTGAAACAGCTCTTCTGGAGAGGTCTCATAGTTAGCCAGCCTTTTTGTCATTTCAAATTCTGATTTTTAGTTTTATCAGCACAGCTGAAAAACTTTTTTAAGCTTCTTCCATTTTTTCCAGCCTTTTATTGTTTGAGTTGATGTACTCCTTCAATGTTTCATTTATTTTAATAATCTCTGAGCATATTTGATTTATTTTTTTCCTATAAATTATTAGAAGCCATCTCTTGTAGCAAAGCTGGACCTTGAACTGCTTTTTCCTGAACAGCTGCATGACTCTTACCAGTCACATTTTCACATATGAAAAAAATTAAGCAGACTTTGAAGTTGATTTTTATGTGAGGAGTACTTGGCTTTGCCACCTGTACCACCTTACATGATGTAACTAATTATGAGATCACTTCATCTTGATGAAAGGAAAGTTTCCCTTGCAGCATCCTCATTTGAAGAAATAGCAATTTTTGTATTCAGTGATATTCACACTAGTAGGTCACATTCATTCATTTACACTACCCAAATGCAGCAACAGCTATATCCAAAAAAGCATAATAATATGTATATTGATCACTGTGGTCAAATGCATGCAAGACAATGAAGCAGAGATAACATAAAATACACGTGCATGAATGGGTACCATAAGTCTGGAATACTCCATCATCATCATCAACATCTCTGAGCAAAATATGTCTACTATAGCAACACACAAGTAATGTAACTATAGCACAACTACAACATAATAAATAATACTGTGATGGCACATAACAGCTAATACCTGTGACAAACTACATGCATGCATTATACATATTACCTCAAAGAACTAAAGAAGACCATCAAAGAAGGGTATGCAAAACCCACAGTCTGAACATACACTGCATGGAGAATGATCTGTTAAAAAAGTAACACTGTATAAACTTAGTCTGATTATATTGCATTATATTTATCTGGTGAAAGAAAAGTAGCCCTTTCACTCTAGCCATTTAGAGTTTTTAATATTTTGCATCCATACCCTTTCACCATGTGTTCCATGCTTTGTGTAGTGTTTCCATGAATTCTGTATCTGACACACATTATGAAAGTTTTTCAATGGTTCCACAGTTCTTTGCCTGTAAACGGACTTTCAAAGATCCATGGAATATTTTGCACACATGGTTTGCAGCCTGTGTCCCCTGCTTCATTTCCTGTGCAGTCTGACCCCTTCACATCTTTGATATATGAGCATGCGTATTTAGGTCACATCCTTCTGTACCTAGTCGTCTTTACTGAAAAGAGTTCCTGCTGCTCTAATCTTATCACTTTTCATAGTTTTCCATACCACACTCCCTTCTTGTTGTTGACCTCTGGACCCTTTAAAGAACCTGACATTACTGAACTTACATGGCCTCTAGAACAGCACAGAGTACTGTGTGTGGCATTATCAGGCCACACACAGTTCCAATGTGTGGCTTGATCATGACTCAGTAAAATGGCTACATTAAATGTTTGTTTTCTGGAGTCTATCATGCTGACAGTGTACCCCCTCTTGTGCCACTCCTGGTTGTCCATGATACATAACCCAGGTTATAACTTGGATTATTGTTGTTAGTGCAGTTCACTTCAAACTGGTACTTCACATCAGGAGTGTTGATCAAATGCAGTACCTTTAATTCATCTGTAATAAGCTTCAACTACCATCTTTCTGTCCACCTAGACTGCTTTTCCAAGGCTTTTCAAAGCTCTCCCACTCATCCATTGTTGCACCTATCCTTGTGTACAAAGAGGCTGATCCTGTTCTTCCTTCCTTCAGATATGTGCAAAGATGTCACTCTGAAGACTACATGACTCATGCACAACCCCCCTTTCTCTCAACTTCTTCAGTCAAGAATCAATGATTAAGCCAAAATAATGGGGTAGGGGAAACAAAAGCCCAGAATTCGGGACAATGTTTAAATATTACTCTGATTCACTTAAAACTTTAATTAAACAATTTAAAAGAATGACAGCTTTTGCAACAGTGTGCATTCTCTGAACAACAAAAAGCATGAAATTCTTACATCTGTCATTCTTAACTGTCTGTAATCCTCAGTGATTTACCCAAACAAAAATCAAAAATTTTATGAGGGACAAGGCAAAAATATGAGGCAAAATCGGGGACATCTGAGAGGAATGGCAACCACTATTTTACTCCACTGTACATATCCCTTACTCAAAATGGTAAACCTCTCACCACAACCCTCTCTCTTCAACCATGTTGCAGTCAAGGTACACGTTATAAAGTCAAAGACCTTGTTGAAATCTAGGTAGAACATACTAACTTGTATTCCACTGTAAAGTTATGCCTTAACCCAATCATAAAACCGTTTCAGAATGACAGGTCCTTCCGAACACATGACCCATGTTGACTGCTGTCCTTGTAAGTTTTGACCCACTTGAAAGCAGCCTTTCTGTCAGGATTTTTAACATGGCTTTCCCTGTCAGTCTGGTTAATCTAATTACCCAGTAGTATCCTGGATGTATTAAGCCATCTCTGTTGTACAATGAACTGCTGTCACTGTGTTCCGGCCCTAGACTCCTTTGTATTGGTTAGTAATCTGCTGAAGATCTCCATCAGGGACTTCATAAGCATGCTGTCCAGATTCCCAATGACCCTGGAGCCAGTACATATGTTCTCTGTAGATTGCTCTTTACTAGTACAGCAATGTATCCTTCTACCTCCCCCCTCCCCATCATTGTGCCCATTTAATCCACTCTGCCCCAACCCCTCCAGTGCTGCAGAGCTCTTCCCCTTTCATATGAAGACTGAAGTGTTAATTTATCAGTTTTACTCATTCACTGTCATTCAGTGCATCCCTGCTATTGTGTCTCCCACCCTCTGTTCTATAATATACATTAAGTAGCCTGTGTTCTTCATTGCAAGTTCTTTTGCCAAGTCCCTCATAACTTTTGCTTTGCTTCCCTCATCACCACAACTGATGCCCTTCTTGTACTTTGCATTCTATATATCACTGACCCATGTCTTCCTACCTCCTGTATGCCCTTTCTTGTGCCATGATTGCAAATCTCACATACCTTAGTAGATAAGTTGGCCTTCTCCTCTTTGTCAGTTTGGTCAAAACCTTGTCCATAACCTGACTACCCCATTGCTCACCCGTTTACATTTCACATTCATCTCTTCAAGTTGCTCAACATCATCCACCGCATGACATTTCACAACATTTTCTTTGTCTTTGGTGTGTTGTTTTCCATCCCTAGTATAAGTACAGTGGCATCATCAATATTGGCTAGTAGTGCCTCTGCATGGACATTTCCAGAATACAAGCCTTTCTGTCACAATAACACACTCATGCTCAAAAACTTCAGTCAGTCTCAACATCTCCATCTTGAATCTTAGGTCATCCCTTAGGTCGTCCTACTCTTCTCTTGGCAGGTTTCAAAACCACGTGAGTATAATATCACACCAATTTTTACCATTTATGCCAGCTCCTCACCCTCTTCCCTTAATATCTCTGATAAGCAGTCTGTCTCGATCTTCTAGCACTATGTCCTCCTCTATCCTGAAGTTTAACTACAAATGCAGATAATTTATCCTTGGTTCTGGACCTTACTGTTTCTTCATCACCTCCATGGTATTGTGTTCCTTCTCTCCCTAAACACACACACACACACACACACACACACACACACACACACACACACACACACACACACACACACACACACACACACACACACGCACACGCACGCACACGCGCACACACACACACACACACACACACACACACACACACACAATGAAGACAACTGCATTTTTATTTTCTTTCTGCTTGCCGAAAGGAACACAATGAGGAACTTCCATTTTGAACTCACAACTCCATACTGTTGTCAGTCCCCATTCCACTTAACATTTTTAACAATGTAACCACTCCCCAGATGCTGCCCCTATACACTTAAGAAATATGTGCATTACTTTCATCTACTGACTCCTGAAATAAAAAAAGCAGTTTGTAAATGAAAATTTCTATGTGCGAACATTTTGGTACTGATCTTTGATGTAGACATTAGGCTACATGGTTCTAAATATGCTCTGGTGTGTATAACCATACTATTTTTATGAAATGTTATGAAGCTATTGTAATGAAATGTTTTGAGCAGTTGATCATAAAGCACCTTTCATCATGCCTGCCTCCTAATTTTGACCCTCTGTAGTTTGCGTAAACAGGTAAACCGATCCACCTCTGATGCCATATCAGTAGCACTACACATCTCTCTTGAGCATTTAGAGGGCACAGACAACTGTGTGAGGATGATGTTCATAAACTTCAGCTCTGCATTTATTAAGGTGGTGCCAATGCAGCCGATAGAAAAACTAGCACCTTTAGGAATCAGTAAACATCTCTGTAACTGGATTCTGGGCTACCTAATTGAGAGACCACAGAGGGTGTGTTTAGGTAAGAACACATCAAAGTGCATCACGATTAATACCGGGGTTCCACAAGGATGTGTTCTCAGCCCACTGTTATTCTCTATCCTGACCCACAACTGCGGTGCTAAGCACAAGTCCAACCATATCATCAAGTTTGCTGATGGCATCACAGTCGTGGGGCTCATCACAAAAGAGGATAAAAGGGCATGGAGAGAGGAGGTGGTATCTCTGATCAGTTGGTGAGGAAAACAACCTTGACCTGAATGTAAGCAAGACCAAAGAGATTATTATCGGGTTCAGGAAAAGGAGAACAAACCACCCAGCACTCAGGATCAATGGTGAGAGTGTGGAGAGGGTTAAGAGTACGAAATTCCTGGGTGTACACATATCAGAAGATCTGTCATGGTTGGGAAACACCAGCCAACTGGTCAAGAAAGCACACTAACACCTCCACTTTTTAAGAAGGCTGCAAAAAGCTATGCTTCCTCCTTATATTCTCTCCACCTTCTGTAGAGGTGCAATAGAGAGCATCCTCGCCTACAACTTCACAGTGTGGTTTGGAAGCTGCACAGTTACAGAAAGGAAGGTGCTACAAAGACTGGTGAGATTTGCAGAGAAGGTGACAGGTTCCGGTCTTCCATCGATACAACAACTTTATTCTGCAAGAAGTATCCGAAAGGCCATCCAAATAATACAGCACACCACGTATCCTGCTCATGGACTATTTAAGCATCTGGCATCGGGAAGGAGATATTGCAGAATCTGCTGCAGGACTACAAGGTTCAGTAATAGTTTCTACCCTACAGTGATCAGACTTTTGAACTCGGGCACTAGTCCCAGGGGTCTGGACACATAATAAGTAAATTTTTATCTGTGCAATATATACTTACATATATTCCAAGCAAGTACAATAATTATTTATTATATTCATAGTCAGTATTACTTAACCCACTCAAGTGCAATATTAGACAAATAACTAAGGCATTGTTCAATCTGTAGTGTGTTTTGTATTACTTTAAATAGGGTAGTTAATTTAACTCAGGGGAGGGTATTCTTTTTTTATATGAGTGTTGGTAAATGTCTCTGCTCTTTCTTATATGTATTGGGAGTAGTATTGTATTTGTTAGGTTTATTCTTCTACTTTTATGTGTTATTTCACTTTCCTTTGTAATCTCAAGAACTGAGCTGATGTACCAAATTTTGTTTAAGCTACACGTGTGTAGTTCTAAATGACAATAACGTTTACTTTAACTTTGATATTTCACAGATGCTCAGAGAAATTAAACCAGTCTCAGTTCATGCAGTGGACCTGATTATTCATGTATGTCCTTGTTTAATTTGGAATCATTAGCTAGGAATTTGAAAGTGTGTAACAAGCAATACTGTTAGCGATGAAGGAAAGTATAGTAAACTGTTTGTTATTGGGCTGATTCCTGAAAGCAGTCTGAATGTCATATGCTGTCATGTGGAAAGCACTGTCCTATGACACTGAAGTATCCTAAGGGATTAAAAGATTCCTTAATATGTGTTTCACTGGTATGTTAAAACTTGGCTGATTTGCATATTTAATGAATACAAATACTGCATGAGTTCTTACTAATCACTAAGTTATCAGTAAACATACATGGAACAGAATGCAGTGATACTGTGCAACCTGTTTCATTTGTTTAAATTAAAATCAACTGTCTTAAGAAATGACTTCATATGAATGCACTCACTTTTTTCTGTAGGCGAGAATATTTGTTACAGCTGGCGAATTATACAAGATATGGGCAAAAAAATAAGTTGTGACTCATGATGATGATGATGTAATGCCTGGAATTAATGTATAACTTCTAGAAATATATTCTATTGTTGGGTGCAATTATTTTTATGTCTCTTTCAGGTTCTTGTTAGGTAACTGAGCATTCTGAGGCTATGACTTCTGAAGAAAAATGGTTTGGCGTGCTTATACTTCTTTCAATGCAAATTTTTCTTGTGCTTCTCCATTATCCTCCATCTTCCACTTTTGGCAAAATCTACTGTCTCTAAATGGTTTGGGTATTTAAAACTATTTCAGAATGTTGTTGTTTTGTTACTGAAATTCTGGTAATCTCACACCTACTACTATTTTAATCCAGGGGATGAACCTTTAGTTCCCTATGATACTACTGAAATATATATAGCCTTGTGCGTAATACAGTACAATCTTATCATACTAAGATTGTAATACAGTGCAGTCTAAGCATACTGTGTTATCAGCTCACAAGCACATGTTGAAGCTTCATGTGGACTTTAAATTCTTTAGCCATTACTGTTCGTACACAGGCTAGGCATGAACTAAACTCTTAGAGAACTAAGAAGTTAAGCTTCACTATAACGACAGTTAAATGAAAATTTCCTTTTTCATAGGTTCATAGGTTGGTACTAGGCTATCGGCCCTGGAAATTTTTTCCCACAATATTTACTTCTCTGGGCCCCTGTCTTGCAGGGCGACTGACATGATCCCCGGGGTGAATTTCCTATCTCCCATCCAATCATCAAGGTTCCTTTTGAAGAGGGCTAATGAGGTGCTCTGCTTGACATATATGGTCAGTCTATTCCAGAGTATGGGGAGTCTCTGGGTCAGGAACCTATCCCTCCAGCATGCTTTGTTCATTGTGATGATAAGGTTTAGATCCCTGGAGTGTGTGGCTCTGAGGGATTGGGATTTCTTTAAGTGGAGCATGTCCAACAGCTCAGGGTTTGACATGGCCTTGTATGTTAAGCAGAGATCGCCTCTGAGTAGATGATATGCCACAGAGTATAGCTGGAGTTTTTTTAGATGGTCAGCATATAGCATCTGCTTTAGGCCTGTAATTCTTTTAGTGAGGTATTTCTGTGGCCTTTCCAGCTGTTGCAGATGTCTTCTGAGGTACATACCATACTATATAATGGGTCTAATGAGGGATGAGTACAGTGGGACAATGACCTCCTTTTTTCTGGATGAAAAGCCCTTAGTGATGAGGTGTGCCATGTAGAAGGATTTCCTGACTGTTGTGGCAATGCGGTTATCAAAATGAGACCACTGTCCACTTGTGTCCCTAAGTCTCTCATCACACTTTCAATGTTTAGTGTCCTGCCACCTATGTGGCAGTTCATGGGTACATGTTTTTTTTCCAAAGGGGATGACTATACATTTCTTGGCATTAAGCTTGAGCCCATGGCTCTGGCACCAGGCATCTGTTTCTGTAAGGCCCTTTTGTAGAATATCCACATTTGGGGATTCAATAATGGCTCCCAGTTTGCAGTCATCTGCAAACTTTGTTAGCCAGAGTCCCTTAGTGTTGGCCTGTACTTCAGAGAAGTAGATGCCAAACAAAAGTGGTCCCAAGACTGAACCCTGAGGTACTCCACTTGTCACTTGTCTGGAGCTGGATTTGGAGTCGGCTACTTTTACAGTCTGGGTTCTGTCAGTAAGTCAGTTGGCAACCCATCGAGTGATGTAGGGATTTATGCCCAGCTTAGTAAGTTTATCTATGATTCCAGAGTGGGGGATGGTGTCGAAGGCCTTGGCGAGGTCCAGATAGGCTGTGTGGACCTCCTTACCCTTGTCCACAGCTCTGGAGACCGATTCGAAGAAGTCAATCAGATTCAGGAGACAAGATCTGCCCTTCACAAACCCAAACTGGGTGGGGTCCAGTGTCTGGTGGTTACCAATGTCTTTGTTTATAAGTTCATTGATAATGAGTTCCATGCCCTTGCAGATCAGGCTTGTCAGACTGATGGGACAGTAGTTTCTGGGATCCAAGGTGGATCCTCCCTTGTGGAGCGGGATAACTGTAGCTGTGCACCACTCAGTGGGCACGAAGCCTGAGGTGAGGCTATGATTAAACATGACACTTAGGTGGGGTGCCAGTTCATTTTGTAGTTCATGTAGTACACAGCCTGGGATGTCATCTGGTCCCATGGATGCTGTATTCTTAGCTTTGGAGAGTGCTGTTTCTATCTGTGTGGCTGTGATTATCGGAATTTGGCAATCTTTTGGTATTGAGATGGGCCCTTTAGGGGGTGAGAGGGGAGTGAAGTTGGCACTAAATCGATCTGCCAGGAAATTGGCAATATCCTTGGGATCAGTATATTTAATGCCATTCTGTTGTAGCTCAGAGCAGATCTGAGCATTGCCATTTAGATTCTTGACATAACTATAGAATGCTTTGCACATCTGTAGGTGAGGCTTTGTTTAAAATGTCTTCCTCAGCAAAATGAATAGGTTCAGTGTCCATTCAGTGCTTTAATTAATCTGTATGACTGCACTGCTTGTCTCTGCTGTTCTTTTCCTGATTATTGCTGATCTCTGTTTGCATTTCATTTTGGAATGGAGTTGTTCATTTAAGGTTTGGTTGCTTCTATTTGGTTTTCTTTTTTTATATTTGTTGAAGTACTCCCAGACTGTTGCAGTAGCATCTGTTCTCCTGCTATCTATTGTTTCTCTCCTGCTCTCACCACTCTATCCTCAGACCTGTATCTTTTAACACCCCCCCCCATCTCTTCATTACATCCTTTAACCTATCGTCTCATTCTACTAGCTTCACCCTCTCTTTTTCACTCTCTTCATAGCACACTTGGGCAACTCTGCAGTCCACGCCTACCACACCACCCATACAGTCTAGGAAGAAATCAGGACTGCAAAACTAAACCAAGGATATATCCTTTGAGCCTGAAGAGCAGGGTCAGTCTACCCAGACATTCTACATGTATGTGTTATGATAGTGAAGTTTTAACATTAGCTGTGTTACTTAGTAGTTCTCAGTGTGCTAATAACACTGGCTGTTTGAGCCTTGTGTCCCCTCCAGCTTATGTAGTAATCTTAACTGTCCACTAGACAGTATACATTTAATTCAGGTCCTTCCTATGCTATGTGATTAAAATGAACTCTCAAGGTGCCCTTTCAGTGCTGTCTACCTTAGTTTTGTATCACCTGAGCCCCACCTGTTTATTTGCATCTTTGTACAGTCCCCTTCATTGCTAATGTATCTCCCTACTCTAATCTGTGCATAAACTGGCTATTAATAAGCAAGTCAATGTGAAGACACACTCCCAACCTTAATAAACTTTGCTGTCTCTTCTCTCCTTCACTTTACAAGTAGAGTTTGTATTACTACTCACCCTCTCTGAGGCCTTCACTCAGTTTTCCACTGCTTGTCTCTCTCGTTTGGCTGGTTTCTTTGCATTGCACCTGCTGCACACCCTTTTTTGCTACCCCCACCCCCAATACTAAGTCTATATTATATTTCTGCTGTTTATGGAGCCGTCTTTAAATTACTAGTCTCCCATCAGGACACAAGGGGTTTAAGCTTCCATTTGCCCATGCTACGTACAGGCTCACGTCGTGCCCCACCCATCCCCACTACATCTAAATTTATTCTAGGCACTAGCCCCTCCCAATAACCAGCAACCAATCAGGATGATACTAGTAACTTATCTCCTCTGCCACCCACAGTACCCCACCCACTTCCAACCTAACTGCTCATCCGACACAGTCATGCTATTACCTAATGTACTTACACTCCTTACCTGCACTCTTTTTGCAGACCTTATATCCTACCAGAACTCCATAATAGACAAACCCCACCACTATCACTGCACCCTTACTCTCACTTCTATCCATCACCCACCTACTAATTACTCTTGTCATACCATCACAATCTCTATCCCAATACACCCATCATACTACCAGTCACCTGTTACATTCAAACAAAAAATATCCCTAAAATATGACAGGTTAATTACCAGATTCATAAAACTTATGTTTATTGCCCTATCTAAATTAGCCCTCAGTGATGATATCCACCCCAACCCTGGTCCTACCATTACCAACTCCTCACCTAAAAATCTGCTTAATAGTTGCTTCTTCTCACAACTAACATCCAACAGAAAGCCACCTGACATCCTGTTCATGTGTCTAAATATCAGAAGTATAACTAATAAAACTCATGACGTTAATGCCAACATAGCCTTATACTCTCCTGATATACTCATCCTGACTGAAACCTGCCTCAAACCTCACATCAAAAGTGAGAAAATACTCCCAACAGGTTATAACATTCTTTGAGTAGATAGACAATCTTAGAAAGGGGGTGGTGTGGCTCTAATGTTTAAACAGCTCCTAAACACATCTGCCCTCTACATTGGAAATTAAGAAATCCTATATGCCAACCTCAAACTAAACCCACATAAAACAATCAACATCATAGAATGCTACTTCCCACCTGGCCAAAACATCCCACCCCTGGAAAACCTCCTGAACTGGGCTAACCATTCCCTACCACAGGAAACCATAATTCTGGGTGATTTTAATATCAACTGGCTATCTTGTAGTAAACATCATCCAGCCCAGCACCTACACCGTCATGGTTTCTCTCGACTAATACAGTCACCTACCTGGATAAATAAAAACTGTAACATACTATTCTTGATTGGATATTAGTCAATAAAGTCCCTCACTCATACCTAGCTGGCTGTTTACCAGACAGCCTCAGTGACCATACTCTAACACTGCTTCTGAGACACCACTTAAATTGTGCTAAACACATTATCTATAGGCAAATCCGAAATAGGGTAAACTTTAACCCTCTCTCCTTTAGCTCATCCCTTCAAAAATGTGATTGGACACCACTAAAGTACCTCAGTCTGGATAAAGCCTTCCACTTCTTCAACAGCACCTTGCTAAACATCCTGAACTCACATGCCCCCATAAGAAATGCCAGAGTCAAAACACAGTACTCCCTTTGGTTACAAAAAAGCACCAGGGCACTAATGAAAATCAGGGATAAGCCCTGGTAGCACTGGCACTTAACAAAACCCCCCTCGTCTAGACATTCATTCCTAGAGTTGCACAACAAGGTCAAAAAGCAAATAAAAGAAGATAAAACCCAATATTATCAGTCTGCCCTAAACTCTTCCCATCACAAGCCTAAGCAGTTCTGGTCCACAATAAACTCCATTCTCCACCCAGGTAAAGTAGGCACCCGCCCCTACCTACCACTCCCCCTTCCTCCAGCAGTATTCCTGACTCATTCAATAAACACTTTACTGAAACCATTCTGTCTTTGACTAAACAACACAACACTCTACCCACCCTCCTTACATAAAAAACAAATACTCTACCCAGAGTCTTTTCTTTTTCATCAGTGCCTACCTCCTATATAAAAAAAACTTCTATTGCAACTTAAACCTACAAAACATGTAGCTGACAATCTCCCCTGTGAATACCTAAAAATAGCACCAAAAGCCCTAGCCTATCCAGTCTCTATCTTCATTAATTGGTCCTTATCAGAAAGCTATGTCCCCACACTGTAGAAAATATCCTACATCATTCCCCTCCATAAAGGTGGCTCCTCCACTGAACTTTCCAATTACCGCCCCATAGCCATCCTTTCTCCACTTTCCAAGATACTTGAGAAATGCATCAATTCTCAAGTCCTAGACCACCTCTTAGCTAATAACCTCCTCTCCAGCACTCAGCATGGCTTCAGGCCATACCACAGCACTACTACTGCCTTGCTCTCTTTCACTAATGCTATCCTTCATCATAAAAATAATGGCCTGTTTTCATCTGCTATATTTCTGGATCTAACCAAGGCTTTTGACATGGTCTCACACAAACTGCTAATCTCTGTTCTCACTAACCTATCCTTTTCCCAATCAGCTACTGATTGGTTTCACAGCTATCTAACTGGTCACCAGCAGTCAGTTGTCTGGCATAATGACCTATCTCCTCGACTTCCTGTAACACTTGGTGTTCCCCAAGGCTCCATCCTTGGTCCCCTACTATTTTCACTCTTCACCAATGATCTATTCCCAGTCACCAAGCATGTTTCTCTTATACAGTATGCAGATGACTCCACCCTCATCTGCTCAGCCTCAACTATACCTGAACTTCACAAGATCACACAGGAAGCCTTTTCATCTGTAGAAAACTGGCTATTTAATGCCCGGTTATTACACAACCTGAGCAAGACTAAACTCTTCATCTTGCAACCCACTAAGTCTAACCCAATTATCCCCCACTTTAATATTCTAGCCAAAGACAATACCATCATCTCCCCAACAGAACACACCAAACTACCTGGTGTTGAGATTGATGATTTCATATTTGACACTCACATTTCTCTTACCATAAAAAAGGTTCCCAAAAAACTAGGTGCATTGTACAGAAATAAACAACTCCTCCCAAAACAGCCAGAATTTCTGCTGCCAATTCCCACCTAATCTCCATTTTACTCTATGCCTCTCTTATACTTACCTACCTTAGACAAACAGACCTAAACAAGCTCAAGGCTTGCTACAATAAAATTGCTAAGTTTGCCACTGGTGCATCTTATCGCAGCCACCACTGTATGTCACTTAGAGAACTTGACTGGCTTGAACTCCCTCAATTTCTTCACCTGAATCAACTCTCCATTGCCCACAAGTTAGTCAACTGGGAAGGCCCTCCCCTTAGTCTCTTAAACTTGAATTATCTTCTGTTTCCTACCTTCCCACTTACTAAAACAAAATGCACTTTATTCAGAGGCTTTTACTGTATTTGTATTTCTTCCTACTTTATTTAGTTTTTTTTTTTTTTTTTTTTTTGCTGTGCATTCTTAAAGTGGTCAGTTGCATTTAATCTGGTGCATTTATTACTTCTTGTTAGTAGCCTGATTGCATTGTAACTGTTATTCTAATCATTTTAGTTCTGATTTAATCACATGGGCTCCAAACTAGTTTTCTTACATAAGGAAGGTTTGTGGTCTATACTCTTGTGGCAGGAGGAGGTAGCCTACACCCTTCTGAGCAGGGAATTGCTGGTGAAGTCTTATTGTGCCTGCTATTCTAAGTGTATTTGCTCTGGTTTAAGCACTTGGGCTCCAAACCAGTTATTTTACATTAAGAAGATTTGTGGTCTACAGTCTTGTGGGAGGCGAAGGTAGCCTCCACCCTTCTGAGCTAGGAATTGCTGGTGAAGTCTTATTGTGCCTGCTATTCTAAGTGTCTTTGCTCTGGTTTAAGCACTTGGGCTCCAAACCAGTTATTTTACATTAAGAAGGTTTGTGGTCTACACTCTTATGGCAGGAGAGGAGAACCTATGTCTTTCTGAGCTGGGAATTGCCATTGTTAAGTCTTATTGTGACTTTATTTGTTTGGCTAGAGGGCTAGTTATTTTGAATATCTTTGCCTGAGGCATATGGCGACATTTGGAGACCGCACTATTTGAGAAGAGAGTTTCTGTGTTGACTATCTGCACTTTTTGGCCTTTTTTACAGTATTTAGTTAGAATTGCTGCACAGTGGTGCTTAGCAGTGACCTGTATAGTCTCAGATATATCACTGCATAATCCCCCCTTTTAATCTTTGTAGACGCCAATCTCTCACAGTGCAAGTTTCCCTTAAAATACCCTTACTGTCTAAACAGATTTATTTAACTACTAGAGCATCTAGTTTGCACATAGCTGTGCATTACTCATCAAGTTTCTTGTCTTATTGATGTATTCAATATTTAAATGTCCCTCACTCCTCCTTAGTAGATCAATAGCCATGTATATGCACTTCTTGACTCTATCTGTGGCCAGTCTGGTTAAGACAGGCATTCTGAGGCATTGTAGCAATTGCTTCATGTACACTAACAATCCACTTATCTTAATAAAGCAGATAAAGTGTGCAAGAGGTACAAATACACTTTAAAGTTGGAGGCAAAACTCTCATACAACCAAAATTAATTCTATAAAGGTTGTCAGTTACACTTGTACCATGCCTTCTGCATGGGGTAAAAACCCTACAAATACAACTACTTATGCTGATGCAGTTACAGGTTACCTTCCTAAAACACTAAGACCTCCTGCACATCACAATCAAAAAAGGTGTTCAGCCATCAAGTAAACACTCTGTTAAAATACCACTCACAGCTGCACATAGCAACACTATATCCAGTGCCTCTACTACTAAGCCCTTAAGGCAAATCAGAGGACAGCCAAATTTCCTGGTCAGTGGAGATTCTCCAGTGAGGTACACTGATGTCCCCCTCACCAGACTGAGAAGGATAGAGTCACTGTTAGTTGCCTTTCTGGGGCAAGGATCCATCAAATCACACAGACACTCAGGTCATTGGACCACAGGTACCAGTATGACTCTGTCATAGTCCATGTGGGTGTTAATGACCTGAGATATACCTCTCTTGATTATATGAAGCAAGACTCGATCAAGCTCACTGATTATGTGTCTCAGGCAGGTCTGGGCCAAGCAGTGAACAGCATACTACTTTCTTCAAGGATGATGCCACATTACCAACAGAAAATGATTGATTTTAACAATTGGTTTAGCTTCTGGTGTTAGTCCAAGGGGCTGCAATATTTTATGACCTTGAAGGACATACCTGACAGACCATGCTGCTTTGCCAGGGCTGGTCTGCACTTGTCTTCTCTAGGCTTTCGAATATTGGCAAAGACCTTTTCCACCCCTATAGTGCCCTTTTTAGACAATACCAAACTGGTAAGCCCTCCAGCTTAACTAAACCTATGAAGGAATATCTGAAGATGGTACTGCTCGAATCTATAAATCTTAACAAGAAACTCCACTCTCTGCAAGCCTTCCTCTCCCTGGAGAGTGTAGACATCTGTGTAGTAATGGAGACATGGTTTAAAGTCACAGAGAGTACCCCAGCAATGCAAAGTTATAATGCCTTTTTGCACCTTTAGACCAGCTACTGCACAGGAGGGAACTAAAGGTGGAGGAGTCTCAGTATATATTAAAACCAACCTCACATCCAGACTAAAAGTGTAGACCCATTGGAAATCATACATGTGCAACTCAGCACCTATATCACCCCCCTCCATATCCCAGAAAAAACATACTACCTATCTCAATGTACTAGAGTCCCTCACCATTTAACCCAATATGATATTCAAGGGGATCTCAACTACCCCTCTATAGACTGGGAATCCTATACAACTTCTAATGCATTAATGCACAAGCCCAGCGATTCCTAAACTTTGTTAATACCAACACCTTGGAACAGATGGTCCATTCTACTACCAGGGGTACAAACATCCTTGACCTTGTACTCACAAACATGGGTATCAATATTCCTCACCCGATGTAATGTCTTCACTCATCAGATCTGACCATAAGGTAGTACTTCTTGAAATAAAAATTAAATCTGGGGATCCAGTGAAACCAAAAACATTTAGGAACTATTCCAAGGCCAACTACTCTCTCTTAAGTTACACCTTGGCTAAATTCTAAGCACCCCTCAAACCCAGTAAACATCATAGCATATGCTGAGCTATTTACAAAATCTCTGTACAGGTGTATTGATAGCTGTATACAGCATGCTGACTCACCAGATATTAAGAATAAGGTAAACTCAAAAGACAAGCCAATAGCTGCACCACACAATGGAAGGGCCAGAATACTAATAAAACTACCAGCTAGTATTCCAACACCAGATATTTAATAAAACAAGCACTCTGACGTCTCGGCTCTTGCAAGCCTTCAAGGAGTATAAAAATTACAAATCGCAACCTGCCTAAATACATCCATCAATCAAACAATTTAACAATTTATATCTACTGACATCACAACATAATTAAATTCACAAAACTAAATAAAACATCGCCAGTTTACTTCATTGTTCAGCCCATTAGGTGACAAAGTATTACATTTTAAAATATAAATCGATTCTTTTACCAACAATTTACTCTTAAGATCATTTTCATCATTATACAACTTAATTTGCTCTAAAACAGTACCTTTAAGACTCTTACTATTACCTTCATGTTTTTTTGTTAAAATGACTAGCTATGGCACTTTCACTTTTATTGCTGGGTATACCTCTAACATATTCTAATAATTTTATTTTAGAAGATAGATCCATCAGAGCAAGGGGCGGAGACTTAAACCTCGACACGGCTATTAATAGGGACTGGTGGAGGGATAGAGATATCACCAAAGACTCCCTATATGCTGGAACAGAGATCCTGCATGTGAGAGGCAGGCACCTGGGTGCCTTGTTCAGAAGAAATCTTGACCAATGGATGGGAGATCGCAATATACCCCAGGGATTACCTCAGTGTCTGCTTCTTTTAGTTTCACCTATATAATATTTTTTCATGGACAACTGAGGGCATAAACAATGCCCTCAGTATGACAGCAAAAGCTGTCTTTCACTTCAAAAATGTGATCATTCATTTGTCTAAAACTCTGTGTAATAAAAACTGCATGCTTTACATTTACCACAAGCACTAGTGCCCACTCTGCTTAATCCTCTCTGTATATTCTGCACAGGAATTGTTATTTTTGACTTAACTAGTAAGTCTTTTAAATTTCTCCCTCTTCTATAAGACATAATAGGAACCCCCAATTTTTCCACAAATATGTCACTTAAACTTTCAATATATGTAAAATGACTAACCAGCACTTTTTAAGTATAGTGCTAAAACTACTAAATGTTGTAGTGAAATATATATCATTTTTGACCAGTCCTTTTCTTTAAACTTAATTGTCCTACTGACTGTTTTTTTGTTGTGTTACAAATATATTCCTTTAAGAATTTTCTCCAACATTTCCTGATCAAAGCCTCTCCTTTTGAACATATTTACAGTATTTTTCATTTCCCTCATATAGTCAATTTCATTATTGCACAGTATATATATATATATATATATATATATATATATATATATATATACATATAAATTCTCCAAAAGGTATAGAACTAATAGTATAAGGAGAATGACAGCTTTCAGCCCTTATGAACTGCACTCCATTTTCAAATTTCCTGTGTACTCTAGTGTAGATTTTCTTATCACTACCATCCAGAACCACATCTAAAAAAGGAACAATTTTACCCGCCTTTAATCCATCAAATTCCAGTCCAAATTTGTTGTTGCCCAACATCTTAATAAACCCTTCTATTTCATTTTCACCACCCTTACACAAGAAAATCAAGTCATCTATGAATCTATAGTATGAAATGACATTTGTGAAAAAAGTTGCTTCTGTACACATATTCATTTTCAAACAAACCCATGCTTAGGTTGGCATATGAGGGGGCAAAAGATGCCCCCATTGCTGTTCCTTTTTTCTGTCTAAACAAATCTCCCCCAAAAACAAAAAAAATAGTTTTTAAGACAAAAGTCCAATAATTCTATAACAAATTCAGTCGCTGGACTTTCTCCCAAGAAAAATCTGATAGCTTCCAAACCAAACTGGTGACTAATATTCGTATAAAGACTTGTAACATCTAATGTTATCCAGTACATGTCTTGTTCCCATTGTATTGTTCGAATCTTGTTCAAAAAATCAAATGCATCTTGAATATAAGCAGGTAAAAGTTGAACTTTGGGCAATAAGAAAGAAATGTAAAAATTGACCTATTTTATACAAAAAATATTCCCTCCCTGACACGACCTATAGCCCCCCCACAATGTCCCAGAAAAAACATACTACCTATCTCAATGTACTAGAATCCCTCACCATTTAACCCGCTATGATATTCATGGGTATCTCAACTACCCCTCTATAGACTGGGAATCCTACACTTCTAAAGCACAAACCCAGTAATTCCTAAACTTTAATATCAACATCCTGGAACAATTGGTCCATTCTCTTACAAACATCCTTGACCTTGTACTCACAAACATGGTGGGGGTCAATATTCCTCACCCAATGTAATGTCTTCACTTGTCAGATCTGACCATAAGGTAGTACTTCTTGAAATAAAAATTAAATCTGGGGATCCAGTGAAACCAAAAACATTTAGGAACTATTCCAAGGCCAACTCCTTTCTACTAAGTTACAGCTTAGCTAAATTCTAAGCACCCCCCAAACCCAGTAAACATCATAGCATATGCTGAGCTATTTACAAAATCTCTGTACAGGTGTATTGATAGCTGTATACAGCATGCTGACCCAACAGATTTTAAGAATAAGATAATCTCAAAAGACAAGCCAACCTGGTGGAATCAAAGTATCAATCTGTTATATGCAAAAGAAAAAATCTTGGCCAAGCATAGGAGGAACAAAGCCATACATAAAAAAAATCATGGCCAAGCATAGAAGGAACAAAACGATACATAATAAAAGTCCCCTGACTAATCTAAACAGGCAGCTAAGAGGGTTAATTAATACTACAAAGGCTAAATTTGAAGAAAACATAGCTTCTCAGGCAAAGGACAACCAAAAAGCTTTCTACAGATATGTCTGTAACCTCTAAGGAAATATGCAACAATGCGCAGAACTCGTTGTAAATGGCATCACCCATGCTGAACCATAGACCACTGTTAATCTTTTGGCTGAGAGGTTCTGCTCAAATTTCTCCCCCCCACTCCCCCCTTGATAGTCTAAAGTTAATACTGCATACCACAATCCCCCAACCATTACTAGGGAACAGGTCATTAATGCACATTCCAAGGCCAAAGACACTGCATTAATGGGCACCAATAACATCCTGGGATGTTCAATAAACAGCATAAAACATAACCTCTCTGGTCTACTTGAATCACTTTTCAACTGTTACATACAGTCAGGTTTTGTGTCCAAGGAATGGAAGATGGCTACAGTCATTCCCCTGCACAAAGGAGGTCCAATCATTGATCCGGGTTACTACAGGTACATAAGTCTGACCAGACTCATATGTAAGGCCATGGAAACAATCATCATGGACATGATAAATGAGGACATAACCTGCAAATGCTGGACCTATCACTGTTCAGCTTTATTTAAGAATGATCAAGTCTATCAAATCTGGTGGACTTTTTTGAGAGGGTCACCAAAGCATTGGATGAAGGCAAGATTGTGCGCACAGCTTACCTGGCCAAGGCTTTTGATACAATACCCCAGTCATGCATTACAGACAGGCTCACTAATTTAGGTATGGACCCTTTTATCATCCATTGGATAGCCAACTGACTCACTGATAGGACCCAGGCAGTCAAAATTGGTAAGGCCATCTCCACCAAGAAGCCAGTCGCTAGCGAAGTTCTCCAGGGCGCAGTACTGGGCCCACTCCTTTTTGGCATCTACTTCTCTGAAATGGAAGCATATGCTGAACATTTATGACTGACTAAGTTTGCAGATTATTGCAAGCTGGAGGTTATCATTGACTCCGCTGCAGACACTAGCATTCTTCAAGAAGACCTATCTCTCACTAACAAATAGTGCCAAAGCCATGGTCTTAAACTCAATGCTAAGAAATGCATAATTGTATACCTTTAGGAAGTCAACCATCCAGGCTAATTATTATGTTAATAATATGCCTCTAAGAATCTGCCCAATGGTCAGGGATCTGGGTATGCACCTGGACAGTAGCCTAAACTTTGACCATCATGTGGCCACATTGGTGAGAAAATCATTTTATGTTGCGCAACTTATAAGTAAGGGCATGCCATCTAGGTCCAAAGAGGTCATTATCCCACTGCACTCTGCCCATATCAGACCAATCATAGAGTATAATGTAGAGATGAGAAAATCAGCAAGCAAAGGAGAGTAGTATTGCTGGGACTGAGTTCATCCTCAAATCTTGGTGAGTACTTTCATGAGATAGACCCTGTTTTTTCACAAAATCTCACCAAGATGACACTGCTATATAGACTGCATTTTATATAGCATATATCATGGACAGACGTAGGTTAAAAAAATAAAAAAACAGCTGGGCACACAAGTCCCAGGATAAAAAAGTTCCTAATCCTGGTAGGCATACTGGTGCCAGGAATGGAAAAAATGACAGCGTATAATCCTCAAGACACGGAAATCTTCCTACAATGAGATTAGGCCAGGCTAAGGGAGAAGATGTCCTCCTTGTTGCAAAAGGAAGTAGTAGTCCAAAAAAATCACAAAAAACAACAGGCAAAAAGAGCCATAAACATGATAGAGTGGATTACTGAGGATAAGAAAGAAATTATATATTTTTATTATCATGCAAGAAGCCCAGAATTTCTAGACAGATGATATACAATTAAGAGAGAAATTAGAGGAAGGAAAAATATTTGCACAAGAAAAACTGTCAAACTCTTCAAATGCAAATGTGTGTTCATTAATACAACAGATTTGTGGAAAAACATTATATAGACCAAGAAACCCTGGGCTGTCTGGAAAAAAGAAGCGACTGAGGAAGTGCAAAAATATAAAAAACAAAATCTTGAGATTTTTGAAAGGTATAAAAACAAATATGGACATGGGACAGAAAGAAAGATCTGATATGGTATAATATTTATGCAAAGAAGAAAGCCAAATTAATGAATACAAAAAAGCAGCTCAAAAATATTCAAAGAGAAATATAGGCAAAGGCACGCAGATATGAAAAATTTCAAATTTCACAATACAAAAAAAATAAGATCACAAAGGGGAATGTAGAACACAAAATTAGTAAAGTAGAAGTTAAAAAAATAGAAGCTAAATTATGGAATACCTGCAAAGTGAAGAATTTAGTGTAGAAAGTCTAACACAGGTTATGTCACAGCATGATAGAACAACGAGTCCTCCAAGTAAGGAGAAACAGGAGACATCTGAAGAAGAAGCATGGACATGGGAAAGAAAAAGAGATTTAATATGGTCCAATATTTATGCAAAGGACAAAGCAAAACCAATCAAAACAAAAAAGCAGCACCAAAGATATTTCAAGAGAAATACATACAAAGACATCCAGATATGAAAAAATTTACAATACAATAAATAAGAAAACAAAGAGGGAAATTAGAAAAGAGGATTAGTAATGAAAAAGTTAAAGAAATAGAAATTGAAGTTATGGATTACCTGCGATGTGAAGGATTTACTGTAGAAAATCTAACTCTGCTAACATCAAACATGATAGAATAGTGAATCCTCAAATTAAGCAGAAACCAGTGGAGTGGGAAGCATCTGATCAATTGCCATATGAAGATACTGTGGAGTCTTCCATAGGAAACCAGTACAAAGTTTCAGTTGGAGTTGCACAGCAAGGGAAGGAACAGAAAACTGTGGAAACTCTGATGCAGTCAGTGTTGTGGAGTGATAAGCCGGTGAATTCCCATAAGAAAGGGCACTGGATTACACAGAGTGACGATGAGGAGAATATGTCACAGAAAGACTTTCTGAAACATTCTGTAGAATGCCTGCGGGAAATGGAGAACAAAGACTGTGCCCTTAGTTTAGAATAAAATGATTTAAGAGAAGAACTGTTTGATTTAATAGAGATGGATAGACATATTAAGATCAATGAAACAAACAGGCTACAGAAAGTCAATAAAACCCCAAATGTTAGAAGTTTGATATAACAAACATAGTAATCAAGAGCTCAATTAATAACAGATGAAGCCTTCAGGGCAGTCAGGGGAAAGGAAGGGAAGAAATTAAATGCCATCATGGAAGTATCGAACAGAGAAAACTGTAGCGCAATTAAGACAAGAAGTGTCACTGTTAGAAGAGTACAGAACAGGGAACAGATCAACAGAAATACTCAGAAAGACAGACATGATAAAAGCAATACACAGTATCAGAAGAGACCAGCATTTATCATACACTATTGCAAATAAACTAAAGTTATCGCAGGTAGACAAACTTAGAATATATACAGATAAATATAAAGGGAAAGTACAAAATAAACAATTTATGGCCCAAAAATTTTTATAGAGAATTGGGAAACAAGGTGAAAGGAATAGAAACACCACCAAAAAATAAGAAATAGATACACTTCGGAGAAATATCTATGAAGATCCTATGAAACTTAACAAAGATGCTGACTGGATAGAAGAAGTAAAAGAAAAAAATAAGAAGTTCAAATGTACAGGATATGAAATGGGATGAAGTAGCAGCCAGAGAAATTGAAACAAAATTAAGAAAAGCTCCTAATTGGAAACTCCAGGCTCAGATGCAGACTTAACTTCTGGTTAAAAGTATTAATATCCAAACAGATGCCAATGTGGTTAACAACAGGAAAATCGGTACACCTCCTTAAGAGTTAACCTGCAAGCTATCCTAAAACTATAGACAATAACTTGCCTTCCAACGATGTCTAAACTATGAACTGGAATTAATGCCAGCAGAGTTTATAGTCATTGAGAAGAACATTCAGTCATGGCGATAGAACAAAAGGGTAACAAAAGAAAGGGTACTTACGTGTTATCACAACCAGATTCCGAGCAGGAGAAACAGCCCATTTCCAAGCTGTACTTCTGCCGAAATATGTAGTGAAAGTCTCTGGGGATGACAATGTAACAGTCCTTAGTACATCTGATTTTCATAACATGTTCCCCGCAACTAGGAGGACAACTGTCATAATTGTGTTCAGTAACTTTCACAATTCTGCCATCCGACCTTACGTAAGCTGCTGTAATGAACTATGAAACTTGCACCGTGATGGGATACACACTGCTTTTACAAGTAGGAATGTTACATTTCATGTTAGTATAGTAGGGTTAGGCATGTGTAAGCAGAGACAATGTAGGCTGCCTCAATTTCCACCCTGTGAAAACCGCTCTGTAAAGGCAGGCTCACAACACTGTCATGTATGCAAAGAGCAAAATTTGAACTCTTGTGTGCTCATCTACCCACACTACTACAGACCTTTAGGGACACCAGTTTTGAATTTCCCACATAAGGACCATATTTGTAAAGCAAGTTGTTGTCACTCTCAGATCACATCGATCACGCATCATGCTCTACTTAGCAAGTAGCTGAGGTGGTGAATTACCTCATCATAGTTTAAGGATTTGTCATCAGTACTTGGAGTGCTTTAACAGTTTAAGCGGTCTGTCAGAAATCATGTGATGCATGTACAAGTGCGCATCGAAATAGGTTCCCCTGCACTGTGACTCTGAAATACAAATGGAAAAAACATGATTTCCCATTCTAAGAAATGTAGAGAAACCCATACAGGTCTGCAAAATCTTTTGAAAAGAGTTCATTACGTTTAATTAACTTTAAAAGATATGAGTAGTGCGAATTTCGCAACCGTAAAAATCTGGTTGCGATAATACGCAAGTGCCAAAGAAAGTCATATGGAACAAAGGATCATTTGTTGCTAAATAAAGTCATAATGGAGAACTGTAAAAAGGGGAAGAATCTAAGTATGGCATGGATAGACTACAAAAAAGCATTTGACAGCATCCCACATTCATGGATAAAATAGTGCTTACAGATGTATAAGATACACCCTCCATTGATTGATTACATTACAGTGACCATGAAACAATGGCAAACCACTTTGCAGCTAAGCCATGATAAAGAACAAATTATTATCCCAGGGATAAAAGTTCAAAGGGGAATATTCCAGAGTGATTCTTTGTCACCACTGTTCTTTTGTCTTGCCCTTAACCCATGAAACTGTCTGCTTAATCGATTAGGTTATGGCTGCAATTTGGCTACCAGAAAATAGTACAGTGTAAAGACTTCTCAAATTCTTTTTGTGGATGATTAAAACTGTATAGTTCATCAGATGAGGAATTGAAAGCACAACTGCAAGTGGTCAAAACATTCTCGGATGATATAAGAATCTCATTTGCTCTTGATAAATGTGCAAAAGCAAACTTTAAAGCAGGAGAGCTGCAGCACCAAGAAAATATCAGTCTGGGACAGGAATGGGATATAAAACAACTCGAGCAAGAGAAAGTATATAAATATTTGGGAATTGATGAAGGATCAACAGTAAAACACGAAAAGATGCAAATAAAACTTAGGAATATTTCAGAAGATTAAAATTACTACTGAAAACAGCTCTTCATCTAGTAACAAAGTCCAAGATAAAAAACGATTTGCTCTTCCTGTTCTAACTTACAGTTTGGGGGTGACTGACTGGCATCAAAAGGTACTGGATCAGCTGGACAGGAAAACAAGGAAAATGTTTCACGCTTATTGAATGATTTATAAAACTCAGTGCATATGTACCAAGATTATATATTCCCCATTCTGAAGGAGGTATGGGCCTCCTAGAAATTAATTACATGTATAGATGAGCAATTGTAGGACTGCATACATACCTGCTGACCTCGCAAGATCCAAACACAGAAACATTTTTAAAACATGAGGAGAATAAGTCTAAGAAAACTTCCCTGCTTAGTTTGGCAGAAGCATAGTGGTGACAATTGGGAAGGGAAATCAAACCAGAAGTAATAAAAATTAGGCAGCAACTGAATGTGCCAAAAAGCAAAAGAAATATTATAAGGTGAAGGATCAGATGGCAACAAATGTGGAAAATGCATAAATATAGTTACAAGTACAGAAAACTCCTGGAACAACCTCATGTCAATCAGAATCCAACACAGGAATGGTTAAGGAAAGGTGAATTTAAACCAAAAGATGAAAGATTAATATTGGCAGCCCAAGATAGCGGACAAATAATTTTTTTGGGTGGTGAAAGCCAGGGAACCTTTTTGGCTAGGCTTATATAGGCCCCAGGGCCAATAGCCTAGTACCTACCTATGAACCTATGACTACATACATGTTGGTTTACAAAATCCATTGAACATGTCATAGAAACAGATAAATGCAGCTTTTGAAAAACAGAACTGGAAACAGTCACACATCTTGTTGCTGGGTGTGTTACACTAATGGGAGAAAGCCTGTATACTGAATGGCATAATAATGTGGCAGGACTGTTGCATTGGGGATTGTGCAAGTATTATGATGTTGAACTAGCTGAGAAGCATTGGAAACATGAGCCACAAAACATTATAGAGAATGGTGAAGTTTGTATCACATGGAATCACCCATTACCAACAGTTAAAAAAAAAAAGAGAGAGATGTGAGAAAACCAGGTATAGTAGTCCATGAAAAGAAGACAAAAGCAGCATTGATCATTGAAATTGCTACACCCAGTGATTATAGTGCCTTACACACAGAGAGACACAAAGTAATAAAATACCAGGATTTGCAGGCAGAAATGAGGGCAATGTGGAATAAGGGTATCCAGACAGTTCCAATAGTAATAGGAGTAAGTGGTATTGTAAAAAGGAATTTACAGTCGTACTTAGATATGTTACCAATACATGTAATTCTGTATGAATTGCAGAAGGCATCAATTCTGGGCACATTGCAGGTGCTGCGAAAAGTACTTTTGGCTAACGTCAAAGACTGAAACGATACTAATTTCATGAACTTTAATCATACTTTGACTTAGGAATGGGGGTCCATTCCTGTCATGTTATTAGAAACCCAAAACTCTTAAAGAAATTAAAAAAAAAAAGAGTACAGTGCTTCCGTAGGTATGTACCTGACCAGGCATATACAGCAACTAGAGTGACCTCAGAGGTTCCTTACAAAAAGATTAAAAGGCGTAACAAACCTGCCTTATGTAGAGTGCCTAAAAAGCCCTTTCAGTCTACTCAGTCTCCTATTGATTGGTGAGAGGTGATCTATGCCTGGCTTACAAGGCATCTGCAAACCCCACACTTATGAATCTCCTGTATATTTGTAAGTCAAAGAGTGACAGAAATACAAGGTCTAAGGACCTGAATTTTGTCTGTGACTTAAACAGAATATGCTGGAGAGACAGATATGTGTCCTAGAGACTGCCTCTCATATGGAACAGGCTTCCCATCTATGTGAAGCTGAGTGCATCTATTACCCAGTTCAAGTGCAGCCTAGACCAGTGGATGGGGAATACGAAATTTACACCAAGCCTGGCACCCATGTCCCTTATGGATAGAGGTAGTTTCTAAATGTCTGGCCTTTAATGTCCTGTTTGGATACAGGACATCATTACTCTTTTGGGAAAACTTGGCTAGGCTTAGAAAGGCCCCATGGATCATTAGCTTAGTAAAAATCTATGACTCTTTGACTAAATATGCATTGTATATGCAGTTCATTGTACTGTACAGTGACCATAGAAAAGAGAAATTTAAAGTCATAGTCTTAAGCAAATGTAACAAAGTAAGCATTATTTCTTTGTTTCTCTTTGTTTTTTTTTTTAATTTGCAAAGATTATGATACTTAAAAAGTACTACTTACTTTATATTTTTTAAAATGAGAATACTTTATGTTTGGATAACAAAGCTTTGCTTACTGTATAAAATCAGCAGATATTGCTGTAATAACTGTTTCAGCTTCACACTGGCTCAGATTTGGTATGATTTGATGATATTATGGTAAAAGTGCTCCCCAGCATTTTCTTTTTGCTAGACAGATACTGAAAAAATAATTCTCTAATAACAAATTGCTATCAGCCAGTCAGATGTCAGACTCGTGATGATTTCTAGGAAGTAAATGACATAGTTCTTAGCATTTGAAATAGTATTACACAGAAGAGGAATCTCAGAAGCCAGTTGGATTTTTCACAATCTGTATAGTCATATGTTTTTTGTAGAGGTCAAACTGCATTCATTGTGACTGCCACAACCACACACGCACGCACGCACACATTTAGCCCTGAAGTGCTACACATACCTATTGAGCTCAGAAGTGCTAATGAAGAATTAATGACACTTAGATTTTGTTTTAATTAACTAGGTAAGTGGATTGATTCACTAAGAACATGGGTTTCTTAATTTTCAAAGTTGAGTCAGCATCATTTGAAGGCAGTTAAATGTATTTCCAATATAAGCATGTACAGGTATAAACTTTATTATACAATTACTGCGGACGACATGACCAATATAACTGATGAACAGAAGCGGCACCGTAACTTTAAGACTCTGTTACCTGACTCAGGTCTAATACCACTGATCATCAGCTGCTATTTCACTGTACACACCTAGCTGGAATGGTACTTTATCAACACAGTATCAAGGGTTTTCTGGGACAGCAAGGTCCTCCTCTACCACAGTGTCCATGGATGGAGATACCCCTTACACTCCGTGCTCTTGTGACAGAGTCAAAAATTTCTGGATATGGGGGGGGGGGTCAGTTTCATTTGTGCGATGATTTAGATTAAAGCACATTTTCCCACGTCACTTTCAATGACAGAAACTATGTTATGGTAGGGATTTTTTCTATCCTTTTACAGCTGCTGCCTCTCTTATAGTTTATTCCTTCGAAGTGAATTAGAAGTACCCTCAGCAACGCTTAAGCACCCAGATGGTATCAGTCTTCCATTATTTTCTTTTTATTTCTTTTTTTTCTAATTCATGTGAAATGAGCTGGTTATATTCTACAGTTTTACTCTGTTTACAAAAGAGTTGCTATTCACCTATTAAGTGAGATAAGACACCCAGGGGAAAACAATTGCTTCAGATTATTATCCTTATTATTATTGTTATCAATAGTATTACTATTACTCCTACTATTACTCTTACTATTACTATTTAATGTAGTACAGAAACAAGTCACCAATTAAACTGTGGTTATGTACCTATCTATTATGAAAGCATACAGAATATGTGTTTACTAGAAACTGTCAGACATTAAACTTCATATACTTTGTAGCACGCAAGTGGTACATATACACACACATACACACACATAAACAGTGTGTGTGTGTGTGTGTATCAAACAAAAATGGGAAAACTAGTTGTGCAGTAACAATATCAGCATACAAATTGCTAAAATAGATTGCTGTCATGACGTATAATGTAAGACCTGTGTCAAAGATTGCTTTGCATTCTTATTAAAAATAAGAAAACAGGATTCAAGCTGGTATTGTTTGTTTAAACCACAGTTTACTAAGTAGAAAGAAAAGATTAACACTTTCACCCTTGTCAGATCTTTATCAGATCTGAAAAGCTCTGACAAAGGAAAAAGTGCTCATCTTTTGTTTTTACTTAATAAACTGTGGCAATACCAGCTCAAATCCTGTTTTCTTTTTTTTAATAAGAATGCAAAACGATCTTTGACATGGATCTTACATTAGAAGTTATGACAACAGTCGATTTTAGTAATTCATATACTGACATTGTTCCTGTACAGTTTTCCTTTTTTCTTTTTTTGCTCTGTTCTTCCTTAAGGAAAGAGTACACTTCCCTTAAGGCTGGAAACTACATTTCCTCAATACTAGGTTGGTTTGCCTTCTTTGGTCTGAATGTACCCATAAAGACTTAAGAAGTAAAAAGTCGTGGGTATTCAGATGCCAGATGAAACACTGAAATGTACTTAAGTAGTCATTTGCATATACCACATGGGAGTCCACTACAGGAGGTTTAAGGTATTACATAGTGAAGGCCCTAGCTTGGCTGAATATTTCTTGCAGCTTTTAATTTATACTCATATGGGTCTGTATCATTCTGCCAAAGGTAAATTTGACTTAAAGAAAAAACAGTAGGTACAATTGACTGAACATCATGTCATGAACATCACTTTGACTGAAAAGCCATTTAGTCAAGTACGGTAAAAGTATGTAGATGGTATGGCTGGTGTTATTTTTGATCATGAGAATTGTTAGAGATGAAATATGGAAGGTCTTTGTGTAGATTGGTAATGCCTACCATTGTGTTGTACCCCACATATGTAGAGTACCCAGATTGTGCACCAGCACTGAGTCAGTGTGTGTGGAGCTTTTTATCTTCTCTCTGGGGGGGTGCAACTGTGGAGTTAGAATATCTAATTAAGGGGTGTGGGGGCAGAGCACCCCACTTCAGGGGTGCAGGGGGCTTTATGGTCTATAAGTTGTGCAGAATGTTTTTGACAAAATGGCTTGTCAATCAAAAGTATGTTCAGTTAAAAATACCTTCAGTCATTTGCACCTACTGTTTTTTCTTTCAGGCAAAGTTACCTTTAACAAAATGATATAGAATCACACACAGACACATAAATCTGTATACAGGGCCATCCTTTGGTCATCTGGTGCCCTAGGCAATAGTGCTCCATAACAACCCCTCACACCACCAGGTGCCCCTGTCCCGGCCTACTTACACCATCCAGATTACTTTTTTTTCCTCTTCATTTTTCTCACAGTTTGTCTTACCCTTAAATTTTTCCTGTTTTCATTCAACACATTTAAAGTAAGCATTTCTTTACTACTAAAAATATACAAATACTGTAAAAGCACCCCTGTTAGTACAGCACCCTAGGCAGCTGCCTAGTTGGCCTATGCCTAAGGTTGGCTATGTATTTGTATGTATGTATGTATGTAATATATATATATATATATATATATATATATATATATATATATATATATATATATATATATATATATATACACACACACAGAGAGAGAGAGAAAAAATTCACTTTTATAATATTTTCAAGGCATTTGGAATGTAAAATATAATGGACAAGAATTACTGTATTCATTCTACTTATTCAATCCTTCACACTAACTTCCTACTGCTGGTGATTGCATTTCTTCTTCCTTTTTGCTATATATCACATTGACAAATGCTTTTTTAAACTTGCAATCATGCTGGTAAGGATTTTCAGATTTGGCACATTTTAATTACTTTGCTTCTGCTACACATCATTCTGTCTAACTTATGCAGTGTTCCTTCAGATCTCTGCATCCCTCTCACTCTGCTAGAAACTTATATCATATGGTTATACAACCCTGTCACATTTCTCTAAGCTATGTTTCATCCTGGAACAATTTGAGATGCCTTCTCAAAAGCTGAATTAGGCTCTGAGAACACTATTTTTAGAAAACTACAATTATTAAAATAAGTAAATAAAATAGTACATCACCCTAATCTTCCCATCTTTAAATTTGGGGGTCAGATGGAGCCATGGCCATTATCAATGTAGCCATTTCATGTCATCATCCTTCTTTATTGCACAAGACTGAATACTTCATCACTGATAAGTAACACTTCCAAATGCAAAAAGTCCCAGAAACTAGAGCTACATAAAGATCTATAAAGTTAATTGGCTTTATTCTAAGCAATCATAGCATGTCTATATTTCTGATTTTATTCAGTACTGACAATTCACCAGATGCTTCTTGCAAGGCATGCTTAGTGCAGTTAATATTGGTTCTCGATAGATCATGCATCCTGTAAAAGCACAACTAAAAGGGAAGGAAAGAACACAGACTTAAAGGGTCACACTGAATTCTTGCATTATACATTTACTTCAAATTGCGCTGTAGCATTCTCACTTTTCTTCTACAGCAAATACTTTCTATACAAGTCACTGAGCATTACAGGCTAACAATTTTGTATTAAAATTTAACATTATGTATTCTGATATTATTTACCATAGGTTATTTTTCTGTTTGGGTGTCCAGAAGTATCCCTTACCTTTTAATTATCTCATGAGGTCTTGTGTCCAGCTGCATCATTCTGAATGTATTTATTTATTTGAGTAACAGCTGATGAACATTAGTTCATACAGGCTACTTATGTAGGTCTCAAATTCAAGTTGGATCTAAATTAATAGTTGGTTTTACTATACAGAATAATTAAGGTACTGGAATGCTAATCTGAAGGCCCAAGTTTAAATTATATCAGCATACCTCTGTTTCCCATGCAGGCTGTGTGATCCTTCCTTGTGTTTTTGGGTTACCTGATTTACAAAGTTTAAATAATTGCTAAATGAAATAAAATGAATGCATATATAAATAACACTGATATTTTATATGAAGGCACAAACTTGATGATACAAGCCTCTAATGCCATATTTTTACTTGTTTTCATGAAGTGAGAAAATACATTATTTTTAAATGCTTAAAGCTACAGCTAGTGAAGTGTCAAGTACACATTTCTGTGAGTTGGAAATAGGACCATGGTTGAAAAAAAATTCTCAAGCCTGAAATCCAAATTAATTACACAGTTTGACTGAATTACAGGTATCACCTGGGCTGGCTAAATGGCTAAGTAACCATAAAAAATACAATTTAACCTTAATAAAACTCTCAATTTCGGTTATTTAGTCTGAATCTAAAATAAATGCAAAGTACTCTGAATGGCGACACATATCATCAAAGTTTTTGCAAATATTTTTGAAGCAGATGATATTAAAAATATTCAAACATTAATTGATAGTAGCTATATAACAGATACAACAGAAATACTTAAAACAGTTCTGCAAAACCTATCATGGTAATTATACTGACTTGAACCCTTTTATAACTGATAACTTAAATGAACAATATCTGAACACCTGTTGTATTTAAAAGTAACATTTTAATCTGATAAGATATTTAGCTAAAGACTTTTTTTCAAAGCCTGACCTAGAAAATACAGTACCTGTCTCTTATTTAATAAGCATGTGGACTGGACTGATTTAATGCTCACTTCGGTAAAAATATTAAAATACTTTTGCCTCTATTTTTAGTTTTTTTTTTTTGTTAAGTCGTATCAAGACACATGACATTAGAAATCATTATATCAATCAGTTTACGATCATCTGCATATGAAAACCCAATACTCATTGCTGATGTGCTAAGAATTATTACCGCATTTCTTTAATAAATCTTGATATTAAATAATTATGCTGATACTTGTTAAAGGATTTAGTCCAATAGCCAGTTTTATTATTTATCATTTTTACATAGGTTTTATGAAGTGCAGACAGACCTAAGATAAAAATATAATGACAAAACTACTTCCATATCATAACAAAGTTAACTAAAAACAAGAAGGATTATTTTGCACTTGATACCAGCAGTGCCTTCAATCATAACTGCACCTGCTTTATCTTTCTTAGAAAACATATATTTTCTATTCCCTTTGATTGGTATTATTAAGTCACTTTATAACAAAGCCTGTATATATCTCTCAGTAAACTGGCTCACTCCCTTCCTTGGCCCATTGATTAAGGGTTGCACCTGACAAGGGTGCTTTCCATCCCTTTATCTGTTTACCTTATTTTCAATACCACCATTTAACAACATCTCTCTACATCCTCTCAATATAGGAATCAAGTATTTTGATGTATATTCGAAGATTAAATCTTTAGCAGATGAAATTTTAATGTAGCTATACAGTCCGTCCATTCTGTTAAAATACCTCCTTGACTTCATTCAGGAATACAGCAGAGTTTCCAGCTGCAAGATAAATCATGAAAAATCTACATTTTATCCTCTAGGAGCTCATAGCAACATGATATACTCAGCCTTCATATCTAATATAATAATATCCATACTTCTGTAGGTCTCAAATTCAAGTTGGATCTAAATTAATAGTTGGTTTCACTAATATGCCTTCCCACCCATTTGCTATCCATCTTATCACACATCAGTCAGTTTTTAACCTATTTAGCTTTTGTATAACGAACGCCAGCATGGGGAATGGTGTCAAAGGCCATAGCTAGGACATGATATGCCACTCACATTGCATGGCCACCATCTACAACCTCAATAATCTTTCTGAAGAAGTTTACCAGATCAAACAGACAGAATCCACCCTTCACAAAGCCAAACTGTGGGGGATAAAATGTAACAACATTACTGATATTAGAGTTTATGATGTCAGTTATAATACATTCTATGACTTTGCGGATGATGCTGGTAAAGTGAATAAGTCTGTAACTACCTGGGTCAGTTGTAAGACCACCCTTATGGAGGGGCATCACCACTGCTGTGCACCACTCGTGTGAGACAAAAATAGTAACTAAACTTAGGTTAAACAGTTTGAGAAAAGAGTCTGCAAAGGCATGTTTTACAATATTAATTAAGCAACTAGGTAAGTTGTTGGGTCCCATGGAGGAAGTATTTCTGGTGTTGGTTAACAGTTTTAGTAAACGATTTTTACAGATAATTGTGTGAGTAAGGAATTCAGATATTTGGAGCTTTGAATAAAAGTCTCAGAGGTGAAGTTCGCACTAAATTTGTTTGCAAAAACATTGGTTTGAGCTAGAATAGCAGGCATCGTTATGAATAAGTTCTGACTGAGCAATATGGGGTATTGTTTAATTTTCTAACATAACTAAAGAATGATTTATAATTACTTTTGGCTTTAAAGGCCAGCTTAAATTCATGATCTCCTTTAGTGGAGATGATAGTGTTCTCCATTTTTTGTCAATGTTTTTGATATTATCCTTCACAAGAAGGGTTGTTGCATCTAATAAATAATTTAAGGAGCATGTTTCTTTTGTTGTATAGTTTTGAGAATTTAAAGGATAAGGTCACAGGTTTATGGTCAGACTTCACTGGGAAAGGAGACACCAGAGGAGTAGTGTAAAAGGTGTCCATATTTGTAAGAATCAGGTCAAGAATGCTGTGTCCACTAGTAGGTTTATTTACAAACTGCTCAGTAGAATTATTATTTATTAATCTATAACTTTGGGGGCATATCCTGTATTAGAAATAGTGATGTAGCAGTTTACTGAAGTTAGTTAAAGTCACCAAAACGAGGGAAGTTTTGCTAACAGGAAGATCATTTAAAACACTGAGAAATCGTACACGGTCATCAGGGAACAAATAAGGTGTTCTTGTAACAAGCTTGCTTGTATTTATTTATTTGTTTGTTTATTTATTTGCTTTTAGTTACCGGGAAAATCTGACTTGGTTGAAACAACCTCTTTTCAGTAGTGGCTCAAGGATACAATCCCTGGGAAAAAAAATCGCTGATTCGTGTGTTCGACATTTTGGGTTTTCGGAGATTGTGGGTCGATTATATAGCATTCACAATTCATTGCGTTCACTTATATAATATAGACCCGATTTTCCATATTCAGAAAGTTTTGTTAAGCCTTATTTTATAGGTTTAATACAGAAGGTGTAGTTTAAGAAAATATATTTGGGATGTTTGTTTGGTGTTGCTTTTCATGTTTCACATTTTGATAACCTTGGGTGGTTCTGATTGTCATTGACAGTATTTTTTGATTCTTGATGAATGAATGAGCAGTGCTGCATTTCCTTTAGTTTTGTGCCAGATGACCTGGTCAGTACCTTCCGTTACAAGGATACGACTGGATTGTTTGCAGTGTGTGTGTGTGTGTGTGTGTGTGTGTGTGTGTGTGTGTGTGTGTGTGTGTGTGTGTGTGTTGTGTGTTCATCATTCTTAAATGATGTCAGTTAAGATCTAATTATGACAGGATGACAAAACACAGAACAAGGTATGGATATTTAATTTTTTAAGATTAAATGAAGTATTTTATATTTAGATGGAAGTATTTTGTGCTTTTCTTGATATAGATGAAATCTGTAGAGGCTGTATACTACTATTGCAAGATTTTAAATCTGCTACTGTGGTGCAAATTGTGATGCTATGATGCAGTCTTTAAGAGCTCTTGCTTATGTATGTGTGGCTATCAAATTATTGTAGTAGTATTTTGCAGGGTTGCGATAGTGAGTAAGAGTGCATTCAGATAATAGTTGCAGGACCTACTAGATAAAGCAGAACAACATGAATTGGTGGTGAAACAGGTGACCTGAGTGTACATATCAGGACAGACAGCAAAGGATATAAGGATTGCCTGTTTCCACATGGGTGGGGCAACAGGAATAAAGAAGGAGAGGTCATTCTAGACTTCTGTCTGTCAGGCAAATGGCTTGATTGTGGCCAGCACATGGTTCAGCATGAAAAACAGTCAAAACATCATGTACAAGAGTGGCTGGCATGCAACTCAGGTAGACTTCCTACTAATAATGAAAAGGTACTGAGGTAGAATCAGTGATTGTAAAGTCATACCTAATGAAACAGTCAGCCCACAACATAAACCACTGGACCACAAATTATTTTATTAATGGTTATGACATGTCATGTTTGCTCCAGTCTTCTATTTTGTCAGACAATTCTCTGCCTTTGTTTTTGAAGGTTTCTGTTTGTTATATGGTCTGCTACAACTTTTATATATTAAATTGCATTTTTGTTGATATTTTTAATGTGTGGTTGATTTTCAGGATGCTCAGTTTTAGTAGTGAGCTGATGAAGCTGTATGGCAAAAGTACATAGTTTTTCTTCTGATTGTTTATCTGTGATGTTTCATTATGTCACATCTGTTCTAAGATTACTGTGCTAGGTACTATTTTCTTGATTTATTTGTCTGTTGACAAACACATAAGTTCATACACTAAGCACCCACAAGGGTATTGTCAGCTGGGTACTAAACGGCCATTAGTGAAGGGAGTTTTGTTATACCTTGTTTTTGTCTGGAGACAGGCTAGGACTTTATTACTAGTTCTGCACTGCAGTTTATTCAGACTTCATTTTATTAGGATTTGTTATTTTGGCTTGGATTGTACTATTAATTTTTAGGCAGTTTAGGGTCTGGTCCAATGGTCCATCTGATTAATTTTGGATTAAACTTCTTTTTCTGTTGTTGTACAGTTACTATTGACTACTTCTTCAGCACTGCCTCCTATTATTATTTTTTTGGACAGGTTGATATGGCTGTTACTGTTGGAGTTCTGGTTGTAAGGCTTGGTCATTATTTGTATTCCTGTCTGGGTCTGGATTCTGGACATGAGCAATACTTTTACAGTTTGGTTATTTTCTTGTGCATATTATTTTTCTATTTTATTTTTTAGTATGCTTCTCCATTTAGGATTGGTTATGTTTATTTTGTGCCACCTAGTTTACCTAACTTGTACTGTGACCCCTGTGGTTAGGTCATGTGGTGACTTACTTTTGTTCACATAGGCATGTGGTCTTTTTGTATCACCAACACAAAGACTGTATCTCAGTCGGTATGAGGTTCAGGACTGACCTCAGTTTTTAGCCTTTTGTTGTGGCCCATCCCTGTGGGGCTGTAAGGTTACCTTTGTTTACATCAAGTTTGCTTATACTAATAGGCTAGCCTATCATGTGTTACCGCTGTTTTGGAGCATTACTATGCAAGTTTGGCAATCGTGATTTATGATCCTTTGTTTTCATTATGTATACGTTTAGTTTTCTACTTCTAAAGCTGTTATTGAAAAGTTGATCTGATGAAATCCAGTTGGTGAATAAAAGTGCTTATCATAAATAAAAGCTGAATTACTCTGGTGCCTAAGTCTGCTCGAGTCTATTTCTTCAATACTTTTATAGACGATGAATTAACATCTGAAGATTTGGACTGTTTATTAACTGTTGCTTATAATTCTAAATTTAGGAGTTATTATATTTCCATTTTTCTCAGATAACAAGGAAGTGAAGACAGTCTGCTATTTTCATGCTGGGGACAGCTGTCTGCCTGCATCTCTGCTATGGTTTATGTACTCCATATCCAGTGGTGGCACTGATTATCTTAAGTCCCTGAAGAGTCCTTGCATTTTCCTGCTGGTTATTTTTCTTTTGATATAAATACTGTATCACACATATTTTGCCCTGATTTTGTCAAAATACTTGAGTTTTTTCTAAACCAAAAGAATTTGCTCTGGCTATTAACACATTGCATATTTAGTTTTAAGAGATTTTTTTTTGCACTGTTAAAATCATAAAGACCAAGTCTAGTGAAGCATGACAATGCTAATGTAGTCCAACAATGCAAAAAAAAACAAAGGGCAGGATTCACAGAAAATATTTTAGAGGTGTTATTAGTGTTTCACTGGGAGCCCTAATAGTGCTACAAAAATAACATGTGATTCACGTAGATGAAAGAATTAAATTGAGCAAAAGCTCATTGGTGGTTTATTGGTGTGTCTCTGAAATGAATATTGCACAGTTAGAAGTAACTGTAATAGTGTTACAAACTATCAACCCACACAACTCTGTTGAACAGAGACCTACAAACACACACCTTCAAGCATGAATGTTATTGCACACACTGATACATACATACACCAAATATATAATATATATGCATGTATTCACTTCCAATTTAAAAAGAGGACACACTTTGATCAACAGAATTATGGATTATGGCCATGGTTGTAGTAAAAATGTCCACCTGCATAATTTGGCATTTACATGCTGGTGCTTCTACGAATGATGCATCAGTACATAGTCCGTTACCTAAGTGAAGCTACATCCTAGAAAATAATGCTATAAAGAAGTTAGCGGCCCTTAATAGGAAGTCAGTCTCTTTCTATGTCAAAGTGTATTGACTTAGCCTTACTTAACTTCCGACTTGGGTAGGAATGTGGGTGTTCTTCACCCCATGCTTCCTGGAATAACACAACTCCTAATCCTACTTCAAATGCAGTGGTGTACACAATAAAGAGTTAGCAAGTCAGTGGCAACCAGGATTGGCTCTGAACATGTAACAGTCTTCAGCTAAGAGCCTCATTTGCTCCTGCAGACCACTTTATCTGCATAGGCAGCTTTCTTTTTTGTCTTGTCAGAGGACAAACAGTGTTAGCAAAGCTGAGTACTGAGTATGAATTTTCTGTAGCTAGTGACCTGCTAGTCCTAAGAATGCTTTATCTTGTTGTTTGAAAGTGGGAATAGTCCAGTTTGCACAAGCTTCTATTTTTTCAGCTTGAGATCTAATTACTCCCTCTTGTGTTCATATACCCTACATGTCTGGCTTCTGTCATGCAAAGATTACTTCTGGCAGTATTAACTGTAGTCCTGTCTGTCTTAAAGAGTCCGTTATGGCTTAGACTTTGGATAAATGTGATTTACAACCTTCTAAGTAAATTATCACATCATCAAAATATATAGCTGTGTACCTAGTGCGTGAAATTGCAGAATTTTATCCACGAGCCTTTGAAAAGTGGCAAGAGCTCTGAGAAGTCTAAAGAGTAGGTTAGTATAATGAAAAAAACCTTTGTGTAGAAAAATGCTGCCTTCTATTTTGCTTCAGTGTTTAAGAAAATATGCTGCTACTCCTTAGTTAATTCTAGGGTAGTCATGTCCTTGCTTTGGCTAGCCTGATATGAGCTCATCCACTCTGCTCATTAGTAAAGTGTCATATCTAATTACATCATTTATTTCCCAAAAATCATTACAAAATCTTACTGAACAATCCGGTTTAGGGACCAGCACAATCCTGTTGTTTCATTCATTTTGAAACTCCTAAATAACCTCTAGTTTAAACATTTTTCCACTGATTCTGTTATTGCTTTCCTTTGGAACCCTTGTATCCTATACAGTTTTAGGTTTAACTTCTCCCCAATAAGGATGGTACATAAAATATTTTCTACCAGGTAACTCAGAAAAAAATCTCTTTATTTTTATTAAAAATACTTTTACATCTTGCTTCTGAGCTTAGTCAATATTTAATCTATTTGAACAATACGGATAAAATGCACTGATACCATACTATTGGTATCTATGACAGTACCGAGGATGATTGAGGAAGGTTCAGCTTCCCCCCATGCTTTTAACACATTTATATGACACATCTGCTCTGTTTTTCTCTTTCCAATTTGTATTATTTTACAGTTCAGTTTATTTTCTCTACCATCTCAAGGAGTCCTTCCCATCTCACTAAGAATTTATTTGTATCAGAGAGAAGTAATACTAACACTTTGTCCCATTTTTTACTCTCCACATCTGGCATTTTTATTATATACCATCTGGAGCATCTTTTTGTGCATGCTACATAACTTGCAGATCATTCTAACCTATCTTGTATATTTGTAAAGTGTGCTATTCCACTTTTAAATGTTTTCCACCTCTCAAGTCTCCTTTATTTTGCTCAGCAAACCTAGGGGATGTCTACAATATAGTAACTCATGAGGTAAATCCTGTTGAAGTTTGCATTCATTCCTCTTACCACAAAAAGAAGATAGGAAAGTAACTAATCACAATTTTTATAATCTTGTTCTATGGCCTTCTTTAGTACATACCTCATAGTTTTATCAAAGCAGCTCACTAATCCATCCATTTGAGGGAGGTACACTAATATTTGTAACTGTTTTACTTTACAATACTGGCAAATCTGGTGTATTTCATTGGATATAAACAGTATTCCTGGGTCTGTGAGTTTTTTGATGGAAATCTTAATTCTGTAAAAACATAACACTAGTTGCCTGTCTATTGACTTAACATTATTTACAGGGGTACTGCTTTAGGAAACATAGTGACATAGTCCACAATTACTAGAATATATTAGTAGCCATCACTAGATTTTTTTCACTGGATGTACAAGATCCATAACTATCTGTTTGACTGGACTTAAAAAATAGGCGTAGGTAACAATGAATATCTGAACTCAGGATGTAGAACCACATGTTGACATTCTGCACAAGCTGCATAGAAGTTTTCGATGACTTTCATTAAACCAGGCATGTGGAGTTACACAAAGAATTCCAGAAATCTGTTGTCTTTACCTGTTCTATCTGGATTGCAAGGCAGCTGAAAATGCTAGCTTTCGTTTTGTACATCCCTAAGTGTCCTCCAAAAACATGGCTATGTGCCACTTTCATCACAAGTGTTATAATTTTTTTCCTGAACTAATAGTGGGAGCATTATTTCTTCTTTTTACCTGCTTATCCTGTACCACAAGCCATTATTCAGCTCAAAATATGGGTGTGTTATGGGCCAAGCTGCTCATTTGTTTTTATTCCTGCTATGGCTATATTTTCCCTGCTCTACTTAATGTGAGTCTTTCTACTTTGATTTCTTTAAAATGCCATTGCTTATCTGCACATCTGCCAAATCAATAACACTTTGGTCAGTACACTGACACAAAGTAGTGGATGTAGCCTATTCATCCACAAATACAAGCATAGGTGTTTCTTCTTCTCCTATTTCTTCCCCTACAAAAGGCAAATCATGTCATTGACTTTTTTCTCTTTGGTTTTGGCAATTACTTTATGTTTACCACAGTAACTTCCATCTAAGTACTTGCTGTTGACAGTCATATTTTTGACTTCACCTATGTTTAGGCATTAAACAAGGAAACCCAGTACCAGATTCATGCTACTTTTCTTCTCTAAGTGTGTTCATCAATATGAATTTTTCCCTCTTTGTATTCAGACAGACATCCTTCATTACTTTAATGGCTGGAATCTTCTGAGAGATTCCATATAATTGTTATGTCTTTTCCCTTTCATTTTTTGCACTGACTTCTTGCACTAGGCTTTACTGCCAAGATTCACTAAGCGGTTATAACAACACAAAGGTTCTAGTGCTTCCAGTCTAGATTTTTGTTCCTTTAGATGTTGCTATACCTATTCCTTTCTCTTTATCAGGTCTGTGTATTTTTATGATATGTCAGGTTTCTGCTACCCCCACTATGTTACTAAGGGTATATTTTTGACAAAGAGTATTTAACCATGCTTCCTTCCCCCATAATTTCCAAAGTGCCTTAAACTGTAGGAAGCTTCACCAATGATGGCATTGTGTGTTAAACTCGGCATCAAAGCTGTGAGATGTAGTACTTTAAAAACAGTGTTTGAATTTCTACATGTGTTAGATGATACTCCTTCCTGTCTCTATGGGCACATATTGCTCCCTCTTTCCTCTTGTCACTTGGTTTATGTTGACAGACATATGGTTACTTAATAAGCATAACCATACTTCCAGTATCTAATATCCCATTTAATTCCATAGATTTGTCTAACCTGAAAGTTACACAGAGCCAATATATTGAGTCTACTAGTGTAGCAGTCACTTTATCACATTCCATTGGCACACTTTTCATTATCAGCATGTTGATTAGAAATCACATTTTTGTTAGGCACAACATTTCCATTACTAGTTAAACAGTATTTAGCAATGCACCCCTATTCTCAAACGCAAAACTAAACAGTTTTTAGCAATGCACTCCTATTCTCAAATGCAAAACATACCATTTCAGTTACTGACTCTTCTGTGTTTACAGATATCTTCACATTAGTTTCAGGCTCAGATTGCTCAGATTTAAACAGTGCTCCATTAGCTAGTAACCTTTCAATTAGTACAATTTATCAGTATTCTTAGGGTCTATCTCAAAAGTCCATTTATGTAAATTATTTGGGGGTGCCCTTTTGAATTTATCAACTGGTAAATGTATACATTTTACTTTTACTGTTCACTTCTGGTTCTAACCATAACTTTAAAATAGGCATTAAATCAGAAATCTGTGATCTCACAATTTTATTTGAATTAAATGACTGGTTTACCACAGGGCACCCAGCTCTAGTTAGCAGTTCTTTTTTGTAATATTTAATAATCCATGTAGTCAGTAATGTCTCTGCTCAAAAATATGCCTTGAGTACATCTCCTGTAGGCTGTGAAGACAATATTTTTGGCAGTCAGCTCGAGTCTAGTTCTTTGCAACTGCATTTGTTTCAAAGGCAACAAGGTAGGCTTCAATGTTGTTAGCCTTATTTAGTTTCTTTAGTGATGGGGTGGTCTTTGGGGTAGTCAGTACAGTGGCTATTATAGCCATTTGCTCCTGGAGACTGACAGATTTCTCAGTAGCTTAATTTTGCTCCTGAAGAACCAATACATGCTGACCCACATTTGTGTGGGTGTACACCAGAGTCTCTAGGGGTTCCTCTATTTTTGGCAAAAACATAACAGCCATCTTTCATGAGGAGAGGTACACACAAAGAACAGCAATGACTCTATTTTTCAGGTGGGGTAATTAACTCAAATGTTCTTGCACTTACAGCAGTGTAACTTATATATATATATATATATATATATATATATATATACACACACACACACACACACACACACACACACACACACACACACACACACACACACACACAAACACACACACACACACACACACAAAGAGAAAGAGTCAACTTGGGCCCATGTTCTCCACCAGTGTAGTGAGTATAACACACTGGAGATGTTTTCTCCAGTTTAAATGCAGTTTACTTAGAGAGAAATGTAAACATCAAAGATCACATCCAGCTTAACAAAGGAAATAAGCACAATTTCACTTAATGTAATTCTGGAATCAGTGGAACATGACAATCCTTGTAGTTCACAGACTTGGTGTTGAAGCTACGGACAAGCTGCCTTGCAATCCCTAGATACAAACAGAAATATACACCTGGTAAACCTTATGTAAATCCATAGGACTTCCAGTGATTCTTCTGGTATCTCCACAGCTTCTTTTGGTCAGGGTCCACACATAGTCTCCACTCTTGGCCTCAAAGTTTTTCTCCATGAGATGCAAGCACCTCTGTGTACTGTGACTACAAGCATTACTTTTAAAAGCTTTTAAAGTTAATCAACATTTGGCTGGGCTATCATATGATTTCATTACTGTAATATATTGAATGTACATGTGATTGTCAAGTTCTTACTATAACCAATAGTATATGTACAGCAATTGTACATATGAGACAGCTACTATCACCCTGTGTGTTTTTGTGCCTCTTTCTCAACTCCAACAAAAAAACAAAACTATGATTTTTCATATGAAATGGAAATAAAAAAAACCCCACAAAACTCTGCATATCTATGACCAAAACACTCCCATAGAAAACACTACATCTTTTAAATGCTTTGGCATTTGGCTTGACCCCTCCCTTTACTTCCCTTCCACCTTGACTACACAAGGGAAAAGGTTTTCGCTCTCTCTCTTGTATTTTGAGCCAATAAGATCCCTCCCTTTTCTTACAAAAATGTCTAGAACAGCCACAGGCAAAGCATTGTAATCTACTAGATTGAATACAGCCTCTTCTTCATAGCCTCAGTGTCAGAAACAAGCACCACATGTATTAATGACCAGTAAGATTTGTAAATTTATTACCCTGTCCCTTAAAACGGATACCACTATAAAACACTATAAAACACTATAAAACATAAACTAGCTCCCTGTTCAGCAAAGGGTTGACCTTCTCCTAGGATCCCAAATATTAAAACTCCTGTTCAACTAGACCTTCTTTCCCCTAGCAGCTAAACTAATTAGAAAACATTCTTCTTACAACCACAGAGACCAGAACCACTCTGCCCCAGCACTGCAATCTCCAAAAACTAAACTCAATTGTACAGCTCACTGCTTCACTGTAATAGGTCCAAAACTCTAGGAAAGCATTCTCCCACAAATGAAAGATGTCTCATCTTACCCAAAATTTAGGACTCAACTAAAGGCCTACCTCCTCTCATCAGCCAAACTTCATTGCCTCTCATCCAGTCATCTCATCTAACCTGAGTAATAGTCTCTTTCTCTTACCGCTGTTCATATGGTAGCTTCTATTGCACTGATCTTCATTTCTCACTCGTGTAATCTTTTGCATAACATAACTTCTCCTTCCAACTATTCACCACCTTTGTTTAACATCCTTCACTCAATTCATCTATCTTATCATTCTCAGACAGCATACAGCTGTAAGTATCACACAACCACCTCACTTTCTATGTATTTGTCTTGATTTTTGTAAATAATGTATATTACAATTGAAGATACTTTTTACATTTTTATTAACTGATAGTGGTATTTTACAAATGTGTGTTTTTGTTATAATCTTGCTGTCTCTCAGTGAATGTAATTCTGATTTTTTCTGGGAGGGGGCATTCCTGATGTGAGACTGAAATTGGTAACTTGTGATCAATGCTCTACTGAGATAAACACATTTTAAATAAATAAATACAATAAAAAAAAGAAAATCTTCTTTCAGAAATTGTGAGGAGGGATAAGCTTCTATGAGAGCAGCAACCCAGAAGGATTAGCTAGGGACTGTGTTCAAGTGGGTATCTAAAGTGCAGTTTTTATGATGTAGAAAAGTAAACGTTTTTGGTACTTTCCATAAAAACAGATTGTATAAAAAAGATCATACCCTCCATTCCCTCTTTGTTTGCACCTCTCCTCTGTCATTTTCCTTGTCTGAATTTCTTCAGTGTTCTCAGTGACTTCTGAGGTATGGAGAGATGGCTGTGCTGTTCTGTGCACGATGAAAGGGGGGAGGGTGAAGTTGCGTGAGGAAGTTTTTGTCCACCAAGCAGTCATAATATCGGCAGCATACTTCCTAGGGGTTACTAAGGATGGGCTTTCCTTTTACAGACCTATCTTTATGGTAATTGCCCATATGTTTTACATATTACACATTTGTACTTGGAGAGAGTTCACTTAAAAAAATTGCAGAGAATACTGCAACAGCTTTTCTGAAATGTAGTTTCTAATACCATAGTGGATAATCTGATATAAGGACAGCTGTGTGTCATCTGTATACACAGATGAAAGGTTTGTTGAGATTGTGCAGATGGAGACAGAATATAGTGTAATGACCTTAGGGTCCACCCTTATATTAGCAAAGCTGAAGACAGGATGGCATCTACCTGTACAGAAAGTTTGCAGCTGAACAGGTAAGAGTGCAACTAGTCAACATTGCAAGCCGAGAGGCTAGTGGAGCACATCTTGTCCAGAAAAGGACCAGGATGTGTCTCTGTGTTCAAGATTTGGCAGGATTACCTGAGACAGCTGCCATGTTTCACCTCTGCTCCATTCCAGCAATAAGAATTAATAAGCTGCAGTCAGAAAATGACTGAGCTGTGCACTGACCTGTGCACTGAGCTGTGCTTCCAAAGTAGGTCACAAAGGACAGAAGGAGCAGGAAGCATAAAAGATCAGTGAACATCACATGCACAAGTCTTCATCTTAAATTATATAAAGGCTGTGAATGGGGCTTACCGCCCATCAGAAATGTGCGAGGAGATAAACATTTCACCATCTCTGTGAATAGTGAGCTACACTGAAGGGGAAGCAGAGACAGCAGAAATGTGTAGTAGATATGGCACATCAAGAGATGAGAAATAACACAGTTTAAAGATTTATACATAGGAGTTAGACAAGCTGAGTATCCTGTGTATGTATGTATTAATTTGAATTTTGCTTATCTAGTAAGCCTTCAGTGATGAGAGATACATTTTTTTCTCAAGCAACCTAAAGCACAAAGAAGTTAAGGGACTCACTCAGTGGCAAACAGTATGCATGCAGGGAAGTGATGAGGTTCAGCCTCAAATCACTAGCTATACAGGCCAGTATCATGACTATTATGCTATACAGGACAAGAGAAATTATGCAAAACAGAACATGCATCCCCCTCTTGTTGGTGCAGTGACTAACAGATCATGTGTTCCCCACTCATTGATGCAGTGACTAACAGATCACATGATGTTTCCCACTCACTGGTGCAGTGACTAACAGATCATGCACCCCCATCGGTGCAGTGCCTAATAGACCACACCCCTTACTCATTGGTCCACTGACTAATGGGTTATATGTCCCCCACTCGGTGCATTGACAAACAGATCATGCATCCCCCCACTCATTGTTACAGCGACTAACAGGTCATGCATCCTCCATTTGATCATGCAGTGACTAACAGACTATGCATCCCCCACTCATTGATGTAGTGACTAGCAGATCATACATCCCCAGCTCAATGGTGCAGTGACTAATACATCATGCATCCACCACTCACTTGTGCAGTGTCTAACAGATTATGCATTTCCTACTCATTGGTGCAGTGACTAACAGACCATGCATCCCACACTCACTTCTGCAGTGTCTAACAGATAATGCATCCCCCACTTATCGATGTAGTGACTAACAGATCATTCATCCCCACTCATTGGTGTACTGACTAAACAGATCATGCAGCCTCCACTTAGTTGTGCAGATCATGCATCCCCTGCACTTCCCTCTCATTGGTGCAGTGACTAACAGATAATGCATCCCCCACTCACTGGTGCAGTGACAAACAGTCAATGCATCCTCCACTCACTTGTGTAGTGACTAACAGATCATGCATCTCTGACTCATAGGTACAGTGACTAACAGATCATGCATCCCCGCTTACTTGTGCAGTGTCTACCCAACAAATATCAACCCAGTATGTCAGCTAACAACCCAACTGATCTTATTAATTCTACAACCAAGACCAATACTCTCCAGATTGCTCATCTCAATATTCGGAGCCTAAATAATAAGATAACCCAACTACATGCTCTCCTAGACCTCTACTCCTTTGATATCCTATGCCTAACTGAAACCTGGCTAAAAGTAGACACCAAGAACAATGACATACTACCACCAGGTTATAACATCATTAGACTTGATCGTCAGATCAAAAAGGGCGGAGGAGTAGCAATACTCTACAAAACTGAACTATTAGTTACCTTAGTAGAGTCTAAACCACCTTCACTCAACAACAGTGAAATCTTAATCACCAAACTAGAAATTAATAAAAATAAATCCATTTACATCATTTGCTTGCTGTTATATCCCCCCAGGTAACAATATCAATAGCCTAGAAAACCTACTGAGCTGGCTCTCAACCTCTTTCCCTCAGGAAACCATACTATTAGGTGACTTTAATATTGATTGGAATTGTTGTATTTCCCAATTTCCAACCTCTCACATCAACCTCTATGGCTTTACTCAGACTATTACCGTCCCTACCTGAATTAATAAAACTAGTTCCAAACAGAGTATCCTGGACTGGATTCTAGTTAACACTAACCCTATGTGTTATATCACAGGTACACTACCTGATAATATCAGTGACCATAAAATCACTTTTATCAACCAACAAAAAAGCCCCATCCCCACTAATACTCAACTCAGAACTAACAGGAACAAAACTAACTTCAACATAGACAACTTCCTATTAAAGCTAAAAGCTTGCAACTGGTCTCCTCTGAAATATTTGCCTCTAGATGAAGCTGTCTCTTACTTTAACAAGAAATTCCTTCAAATCCTTGACCACCATGCCCCTACAAGAGTAACAAGAACCAAAACAAAGCCTGCTCCTTGGCTATCCAAAGAAACCAAACAAAAAATGTTACGTAGAAATAGAACACGGGACAAATGGAGAGCTACCAAAAACCCAGCTGACCATGTGACCTTTAAACAACTTAGAAATGAAACAAAGAAACTGATAGTCACTGATAAAAGAAATTATGACTCAAAAGTCCAATACGCACAACATCAAAACCCCCAAAAATTCTGGAGAGGTATCAACAAATTACTGCTCCCAGGTAACTCCAAAACACCTACACCCTCAAACCTCACTCTGACTTCCCCAATTCAAATTGCTGATGTATTTAACTCATTTTTCAAAGATACTGTTACTTCCCTAGCTTCATCCCTATCCCCACCATCCACGCAAGCACCCAACTCCCTAAACAATAATCCCCCCTCATTTAAACTACAGCCAGTCTCAACAGATCTCATTCATAAATTACTTACCAAGCTAAAACCTTGTACCCCTTCAGCTGACCTCATTCCAGCTGAATACCTACAGATTGCAGCCAAACCACTGGCCTTCCCTGTCTCTATTTTAATCAATTGCACCATAACAGAAGGCTGTATCCCAATCCTTTGGAAAGTCTCTCATATTATCCCATTACATAAGGGTGGTAACTTAAATTACCTCTCTAACTTCCGTCCCATAGCCTTACTTTCCCCTTTAGCAAAAATCATGGAAAGATGTATACATAGGCAATTACTTAATCACCTCCTCCAAAACAATCTCCTTAGTAGTCAGTCAACATGGTTTTAGACCTTATCACAGTACTACTACTGCACTCTTGTCTTTCACTGACCATATTAATAGAAATCGGAATAACAACTTACTGTCCTCTGCTCTATTCTTAGACCTTTCTAAAGCCTTTGATATGGTCAACCACACTCTCTTAATTAGCATCTTGAAATCTCTTGCTTTGGACTCTCAGGCTATCCAGTGGTTCTATTCCTACTTAAATAATAGACAACAAGCAGTCTTATGGGAAAATCACTTATCATCTCTTCTTCCTATCAAAATAGGTGTACCACAAGGCTCAATACTAGGACCTCTCCTCTTTTCTATTTTCATAAACAACCTAAATAAGTCCCTTCCTCAATCAATCTGTATTCAATATGCCGATGATTCAACACTCATATGCTCAGCTTCTTCCATAAATGACCTTCAAAATATCACTCAAAAAGCTTTCACAGCAGCCGAAAACTGGTTCCAACAACATTGCCTCTTACTGAATCCAAAAAAGACAAAACTATTACTATTCGCTCCATCACATAAGTCATCCTCTCTCTCCTTCAATATATTCTCTAACAATGGCACCATAATATCCCCTGATCCCACAACCAAACTTCTTGGTGTCACAATAGACCACAACCTTAACTTTGATTCCCATATTAACTTAACTATCAAATCAGTCAATAGAAAACTTGGATCTCTCTACAGACTTAAACCCTTCGTCACTCCCACAGCCAGAGGTACTTTAGCACAAACCCACCTACTCTCTACCTTATTTTATGCCTCTCCAATCTATACAAACCTAACTAAAAGTAACCTCAACAAACTAGCAACAGCTTACCATAACATAGCCAGATTTGCAACAGGAGCCCCAGTTCGTACCCACCATTGCTCTAATCTCAAACAGCTAGGCTGGCTAGAACTACAAAATCATATACAACTTCTGCAACTGACCATTACCCACAAAATCTTTCATCAGCCCACTAATATCACTATACTCTGTTCCCTTATTACCCCATATAAAAACATCTCTTCCCTACGCTCTGCTACCAAACTTCTAGCTGCCTCCAACAAATCCAACAACAAAGCTGGGGATAGTCTGTTCTCCAACTGTACTGCACCCATCTGGAACAAACTTCCAAGTGAACTTATGTCTATTACCTCTTTACCTACTTTCAAGAAGCATCTAAAATCATGGCTTTATTCCCAGTGGCTCTGCCCTTGTTCTAACCCTGACTAATCCTTTTTTGTTCCATGCCTTTTCCTTTCTCCTGCTATCTATAACAAGATATTCTCTTACTGTTTCTTTACTTCTCTTTTAATCTTGGATTCTCAATACCACTATGATGGATGGATGTTTGAAAGAAGAATCTAATGTACTTTTTCCTGTTGATGCTACTAGTAGTTTTAGACTTTTATGAAAATGTTATGTACTACAGTCTGTCTTTAAATACACCCTCTGTACAACTATGTTTGTAAAATTATGTCTTACTGTGGAGCTTTTCTCCCCGGGCCTCTACTGAAAATGGACATTAATCCAGCTAGACTAGCCCGGTCAACAAATGTAAAATACATAAATAAATAAATTCTCCTTTTCCATTCTGGCTTTTAGTTAAGGGTCTTATAGGAGACAAGAAGAAATCGTATTGCACAGACAATACAATACAACACACAATACAATACAATACAACACAACACACACACACACACACACACACACACACACACACACACACACACACACACACACACACACACACACACACACACACACTAGAACATGTATCCATTGCATTGCTTTTGAATCATGAAATATGAAAGGAGATATTGGCCTTTGTCTGGGACTTGAACTCAGGGCTTCCTACATTTTGTGTTGTAGTCATTGCCCCAGTGGGCCTCTAAACAGCTAGGTATTGAGTGTCCCCAAAAAGCCTTTTCCTTTCAGTAAGGATACCCCTTGCATGGTAATTTCAAGGTCAAATTACACACGCACATTCAAATACAGTAGGAAGTCTCTGAATGTCATTGTTATTGAATCATGGACTATGACAGGGAAATAAAGGAAAAGGGACAGTTGCCAGCAAGTAGTGGGGACCCAAATACAAACTAATTCGAGACCCATTGCAGATTGAGACTTCTGATACCTTACTTCTTACAATTTTCGCAAATGTACTTATTTATTTATTTGTTTATTTATTTATTTGCAATTTGATTACCGGGGAAGTCCACTGAGCCGAATTGACCCATTTTCAGTGGAGGCCCGGGGAGAAAAGTTCCAAGATGCATTATACAATTTAGATACAAATGATAGTTAATATTAAAGACCTTATGTAGAATAGTTACTCATAAATGCATTCAATATCATGCATAGTTAAAAAATTAATTAAGCGTGAAGGTAGGGATCACACAGTTTCATTTGAGGAAAACAGATATGGGTTAGGTGTGGAAACAGTTTACATACAAACCTTTTAAGAAAATGTAAATACGCTTTACATACACACATCAACAGTAGAATGCTATTTACAATATTTACAAGGTTGGGCTGTGTGAGGGTAACTGTAGGAGGTGAGAGCTTAGAGGGAAGGTATAGAAATTGTTGAGAGTTTAGATAGGCTCATAGGAAGATAACTATGAGAGTTGTAGAGCTTGGGAACCAGAGCGAGACCCCCTTGGATTAGATTGGGTGAAGGCAGGTACATTTCCATTTAGTGGACAGGTCTTTGAATAGTTGGGTTTTGAAGCTTTCTGAGTTTGGTATGGTTCTTAGTGTGGAGGGAAGGGAATTCCATTTTTTGCCTAGTGAGAAAGATAGGAGAAGTTGACCAGCAGGACGTTTAGGTTTATGGATAGTAATTAAGTTCTGATTTTCAGATCCGAGAGCTCTGTTGGGTGTATAAGGGGGAAGGATGTTAGTTAGAGCGGGACATTTTGTTGGGTGAAATATGAGTCTATGTGCAATAGTGAGTTGGAGATAGTCTAGGTAGTTTGGGAGTTCAAGCCAATTCAGGGATTATAGGGTTAAGCAGCGATGGGTGGTATTTTTAGATTTAGAGGCAAATTTAGAGAGTTTGTTGTAGCAGTTTTCTAGTTTAGAGGTAATAGAGGAGGACAGGTTGGTTAGGAGAGGGCTCCTTATAATAAGCAAGGAAGAAGTTAAGTCGAAGTCAGAGGTTGCCTGGTAGAGTTGGAGAGAAAGTGATTATTCCTATACAGCATACCTAGCTTTTGGTGGGTTTTCTTAATATTTTGTTGAATGTGAATATCAGACTTGAGGTGTTCATCTACAGTAATGCCAAGTAGTTTGGCAGAGGGGACTACTTCTATAGGTGAGATGACTTGACTACAGACTTTGAAGTTGTTTTTATCGTAGGAGAGGGTCTTTGCGGGAGGGAATAGTATAACCTTTGATTTATTTGCATTTGGAGAGAGGTGGTTTTGGCGCATCCAGTTTTCAGTTGTTGAGAAGGCAGTTTGGGTTTTAGTCAGCAATTCAGAGAGGTTTGAGGCAGAGCAGACTAAGGTTGAATCGACTGCGTATTGAATGATTTTAGCATCAGGAATAGCAGTGTGAAAGTTATTGATGAAGATGTTAAAAAGCATTGGCCCAAGGATGGATCCCTGTGGTAGTCCAGTTGGGGTAGGTAAGAAGGAAGAGATGGAGTTCTTCCATTTGACTGCCTGTGATCTGTCTGATAGATAGCTGGAGAACCAGGAAAAAGCATTATGTGAGAGATTAAGGTTTGAGAAATGACAGAGAAGGTGCTTGTGGGAAACAGTATCAAAGGCTTTAGACAGATCGAGTAAAACAGTAGAAACTAAGTGGCCTGAATCTCGAGCTTGATTGACAGTTTCTAGGAAAGAGAGTAAAGCGGTTATTGTGCTATGGCCTGGACGGAAGCCATGCTGGGTAGGAGTGAGAAGATTATTTTGGGTCAGGAAAAGCATAAGTTGGAGGTGGATGCATTTTTCTAGGATTTTGGAGATTGGTGAGAGCAAAGCAATGGGGCGAAAGTTTGAGATGCTGGTATTTTTTCCTCCTTTATGATGAGGAAGAATATAAGCTGAGCGCCAGCGTTTGGGGACATATGATTCTTTTATGGATCGGTTGATAATGATGCTGATTGGGAGTGCAATGCCATCAGCAGCACATTTTAGGAAGGAAGAGGGAATATTGTTGGGAGTGTTAGAGCAACGTTTAAGTTTGGAAAAAGGTTTTTTATAAAGTTAGTGGAGATGGGTTTGCGTTCAAACAGATGAGGTGAGTTACAAGGGGGAGAGTGTAGAGCAGTTGGGTTATTATTGGGAAATGTCTTGGTGAGGTTAGTAATAGTGTCATGAAAAATTAGTTAAATTCAGAGCCTAGTTCGAGAAAAGATTTACTTGGGTCAGGACAGGGATTATTCTTGGAGCCTGGATTGAGGAGTGAGTTTACTGAGTTCCAGAATTTTGGGGGGGTTTTATTGTTATTGGACTGAAGTTTGATATAGTAGGATGTTTTATCTTTGGTCATTAGTCGTTTTGCACGGTTGCGGAGCTGTTTATATTGGAGCAAGGTATTGTCCAGGTTATGATGACTTTTTGGAATGACGTTCTGTCACTAACAAAAAAGGGTCGGTTCCAAGGGTAAAGCTGGAGATTTAGAAGAGTGCTGTCCTCCCTTTTCCCTCTGATAATACTTAACCTATACTGCTCCCAATTCATAATACAGGATATGCTTGTAGAGAGTTAAATACCGCTCCATGAGAAAATCTCCATATAGTGCCTTTGTGTTTAAGCTTGCATTCACATTGTGACTTTGTATATTCCCTTTGTGCTTTAGAGAGGCAGATGTGGAAAATCCTGGCACTGCAGAAGCTGGGGTGCATTACCTGGTTCCCTAGTGCCCAAGGACCACCTCTGCTTTCCCTAGCTTGTGTACATCTATTTTGCCTTGTCCTGCCATAAGAAAAAAAATATGAGATTGAAAAAAAAAGTTGTGTTGTGCTTATTGAAGAATTCTGGGACTGAAGACTGGATGAAGCAAAATCTTGTTTAAAAATACAGTGAAAACTCATTTTGAATTAAACATGTCTCACTGATATGCTGATATAGATGCAAAGCTTCCAGTGGTTTTAGTGACATGTAGTATTTCTGGCTGTAGTTCCTCACCTAAAGAAAAATGGTATATGTTCAGGAAAGTAAGTAATCACCTAAAACAAACATACACATGCAATATAAAAGCACCTGAAACTTGGGAGTGTATAATTTACTCAGTGCTACTGAAAAATGCTACATGATTGCCATTTGCCAAAAGGCTGAGCTTCCATCTAGTTACGAGTCTGAACTGTGTTTTGGAAGTCTCTGGCATGGTGCTACAATTAACTAGTTTTCAGACATGGAAAGTATTTCAGTGCCTTATTTTTATGTAAAATAAGGATTGTTACCCTACCAGACATTGAAGAAACACAAATCCATGGCAGATGCTGTCAAAGGGAAACAATGACTTTTCATCCAGGAGAGCAGTCCAACCGGAAATTTGTTTCCAGATGCAGTGTGTGAGTGGAGAGAATTAGGATACTTTCTTCTAGAGAGATTATACTTCAAAGACTACTGTGGAATGTTAACACAGGACCTTGCTATCCATCTCACTCCTTTAGAATTACTGTGCTTCCTTTGAGTTTACATTTTTTTCTTTGTTAACTTATATGCACCTTTGTAAACTGGCTATATGGTGTTCTTTTCACTAGTCTCTGAAGTATGTAAAAGATGTGCTGAAATAGTTTTCCTTCTTTCTTTGCACATTGTACATAACTAAACATCATTTATACATACTCCAAGCAAGAGATTCGAATTTGTGAATAGTGCAAATCTTTTCAAACAATAACTGACATTTTTTGCAAGCAAACACATTTTTCACAGTATAAAAGAACTGGCACAGTTGTTCCCACCCCACCCTACCTAGAAACACTTTGTTTTGTTAGGATCCTCCCTTCCACAAACATGTTTTCATTACAGCAGTGGATTGGACATGCTAAAATTGGCCCTAGGCGTGAGTGCGTGTGTGTGTGTGCCTTCCATGGAAGGTTGGGTGCCAGGCTGGCAACTCGACACCGTAAAACTCCACTGCCAATCATGTGCAGACAAGGTGATCTGTTGTCGCGACCTCTAACCGGGAAAAGTCAAAAGAAAGAGAGAGAGAGATAGAGAGAGAGAGAGAGAGAGAGAGAGAAGCATATATTATTATATTTCAGCAACAAAGTAGGACCAACTGCTGTGTCACCAGTTCCAACCCCCTCACTGCTGAAAGGCCCTACACAGGAGAGGAAGTGAAACTTATGATCATGAGGACATTAAGCCAGCAGACACTAGTCTGAATGCAGATGCACTAGGAAAAAAGGTTGCTTCAAGCAATGAAGAATCACATGGTTAACACACTGTGGAAAACTGCATACAGTTTCTGTTGTAATCCTTTTTAAAACAAGCTTAGACAGAATGTCCATTTTAGAAATCATTTGGTGCTTATTAGGTGCTTCACATTTTCTCACTGTTGTGTTAACTTGAAATAAATACTGCTGAATGAACAAAGTGCTTCACCATCTCCATACCAGATTCTCCACCAAAAGCAGAGACTGGAAATGGATTAAGATTTACAAAAATTAGGATGGCCCATAAGTTTGATATAGATTCAGTCTGGTGGGGCCAAATATAATCTGGAGAAATAGCTGTTTATTAAAGGTGGAGACATAGATGTGTATGAGCTTTAGCTTGTTGACTGATTATATACCACTGCAAACAGCAGCACAGAGAAAAAAGGTAGAAAGGCAGCCAAGAGGCTGTACATAGTAAAGCCAGGAGACCTGCAGTCACGAACACTTACTAGTTCACAAGAAGAGCTATCAGTGCTACTGCCTAGGTCCAGGTTGGGTGGGAATGCTCTCCAAGGACCACTTCAGACGGAGGGAAGGTCAATAAGAAATAGGCAGAGAACAGTTGATGAAACACCCCTGGTGATGGGTAGCTTATCACAAATGATTAAAAAAGAAGGCATTCAGGTAAGCATTCTATTACTGACACCCTATCACTGAAGGGAAAATGTAACCAGTACAAGCAAGAAGGCTACTCATGACATCAGTAGGCTTCAGGGATCTAAAAAAAACATCTGAAGTGCTCCTCGGTTGTCCCAAAAAAGCGATTCTTGTGTTCAGAGAGCCAATCCAATTATCAAACATATAAAAAAAGTCTGCCTCTGCCAGACAGAATGAAGAAGAGTAGCAAAGAGCAGTCACATGGAAGAAAGGCAGAGTGCAGAGCCAGTGGGTGTGTGATAACAAGCTCTTGTTATCAATAGCAGCTAAAGATGGAACCATCTCCCACCCTTATACCTCTCAGCCTGCATCAAAAATAGGTACAAAGGCTTACTGAAAAGCAGAGTGCATCTGGCCATAAAAAATATAAGCACATAATTACCAAAAAAATTACATTCCAAATGACATATAACCATTTCCCTGGATCAAAGAATACTACTCAAAAACACAACTTTAAAAAATTATGATGGCAATATGATACAAAAATAGAATATTATCATATTTTTATCATCAGGTGAGAGTATGTCAGTAAAAAACTGTATTCTTTTTGTGTTTTTATTCAGATTGTTTTGTAAGCAGATAGTAGTGGTACAGATGCAAGGATTCATGACCACTAGAAAACTACAGCTAAACTTAGCAAAACCAAACTCAAACCATAGCACAGCAACAAACATTTGACATCTCAGTGTAATGGGTCAGTAATATGGCATCTGTGCCTGGTAAAAGTATTAATGGGCAGTGGCCATTCAGTATCAATGGTCAAGTATCAGCATGGTCAGTGATGGACTATTCTGCTAACTAAGGAAATATGCAAGCCTTTCACCAATTATAATAACTACAACTAATGTTATCACTGACAATAAACCAAACTGGCTACTTGTCCAATTTATTCTAAGAGGTCATAATAATGTCCCGTTATCTATATTTTACATACGTCTATCTTTCTTCTCCTGTGTTCAGCTAACGGACCAGAAATCAGTTGAAAATAAACACCTTCACAAAATAAAAAAACTAACTCAGTCTTGGTAATTTAAATGTAGATTCAAATAGATAACACAAATCCCTTCTAAAGAGAAAATTTTCTTTACTATCTCTCTCAACACCTAGACAGATTATCCAACTTTCCAGGACAGCAAAAAAAAAAATCCAGTCACACACAGACTGTGCTTCTCAACATGGTTTAAAATAATAAAATCGTCACTATATTTGTTAAGTAACCTGTTTAACTCCTGACAACAAAATCACAGCCCCCTTACTACAACTAAATGTTAGGATTCAAGGAGTTAGAGAATTTATAACAGACTGATAACCAATCTACCATTATTTTCCTCATAGAGGCAATTAGGTGATTTCAGAAAACATAATTTTCCTTTTCTGTCTGACTGGGTAAGGACACACACCATTCAGTCAGGGAGACAATATGTTTAGCTATCACAACCTCTTTTTTTCTCTCATTCCAACCATAACACTATTCATTTCAGCATTAACAATGACAGCATCCTTTTCACCTCACAGAATCCCTTGTATTTAATAAATTAATCAAGTATAAACTTTACAATCTCTAAGTGGTCTCCTTATCCTGAAATAAAGACCTTCTTCATACCTTGTAGCACTTGCAACTCATATTTGTACACACTATTCATAGTAACTGATGTCATTTTCATTAGTTTGCACACATGCACACACAGGTACCTCTGTAAACTAATGTTCTTAATAAAAAAAATACATTTATTACAGCTTGCTGAATGCTGTGATCTGTAAATAAAGCTAACGTTTCTGAATTACCATACCATTTATTTCCTTGAATTTATAAGGCCATTATTTTCTTAACCAGTGACTGTAAAAACACTTGAAGGAACACCTCAAGCACTCTTGGATCTGCTCATGCTCACCACCTGGCTAAATACCCCCCCCCCCACCTTACACTCTATACCCCTGCATCAACTACTGAAACTAACACCTCTTTTTCTTACCTCTCATGCATATCCCAACATCCTTTAAACCTTCCCTATTGCTCCCCTACCAATTATTCCCACAACCTACTATACAGTTGCAATGTCTCCCCCTCTACCTACCTACTCCTTCACTATTCTCTTCTACTCTACCACATAAGTATGGGATAACTAAATCTTAACCTGAATACCCGAGTGTATCCTATCCAGCACTGTTAAACTGGAATCTAACTACACCTTAAACTGACCTTTGTCAACCTTCATACCTGACATGTAAACCTGAACTAACCATGAATAATACCTACATGTTAACGTAAACCAAGCATGAATAATATGTTACTTAGTCATGTTACGTCTGTTACTCTCCATGAATGTGAACACCTCTGTATTACTTGTAATGATTAGCTGAGTTTTACTGTGGAGCTTTTCTCCCCGGGCCACCGCTGAAAATGGACAAGCATCCAGTCGGATTTTCCCGGTCAACAAATGTAAAATAAATTAAATAAAAATAAATAAACATAAAGCAAATAACAAAGGGGGAAAAAAGGACATTCTTGCTTGGTTTCTCTGTTCAAACACAACTTTTTGGACTCCACAAAACCACACAGATCTATTTCTATCAATTTTGGCAACACATTTGCCACTCTCTTACCTGCGTAGACATGGACACTTTATAATTGTGGTTTAAAATTGAAATGGGTCTATATGAATCTGGGAGGACCCTCTGGTCCTGAAGAATCACCCTCCATCTCCTTATTCCTTCTATTTCTCATACTTCTCAATGCTTTATTTTTCTTTTAAGGGAGATATCCACTAAGGGCAACAAAACACCCAAAGATGTGATTACTTGGATCAAGGCATTAGGCCTCTTCCTTTCTAAATAATCTTGGAAGGAAAACTCATGCCTCCTGCTTGCCTTTCTACTAAAGCCAGTGCAAACACTATGACAGGTGATCTCATATTCTGGTACTAAACAGAAAAAAAAAGCCTCGTGTGTGATATTCTTTATAAAGGATTTTCCTGTCACACTCACACTAGTTAACATTTCCTGTGGTGAACATGTCCTGCACTCACATATTGGTTGTCCAACGCCAAATGCTATATGCAGTAAACAACTTACAAAATCTATAAGAGTAAGAAGAATGTTCCCAGTAGGGTGCTGGATTGTCTACCTGTAATACCATGCATCGTTTAAGCTTATAAGGCACATTTAACTTCTTGCATGTTATTGAACAAGTAAAATTCTACTTTTTTGTATGTTTTTTGTTTCCCTGCCACCTACCCACCATCAGCCTTCTGCAATCAATCAGTCTTGTTCCCCACAGATTGAGAGAGAATCACAGTGGCCATCAATCCTGCAGTGATTAGGAGGGTTTCTATTAAGACCTAACTCTAACCATTGGTGGCTGATGTGAATGCCTGCATCACAGTGAGGGCCTACTATACAATGAGTGCATCCACCTACATGCTAATGAGGACTGCCATCACTGGCTTGGTAAGTCAAGCCCAAACCTTCAGTTATGGCTATTTTGCTTTTATGCCTGTGTTGGCATGCAATGAAATAGCCATTGGACCACTAGTCTCTCAACCAATGTAGTAGAGCTGGGATTTGTCACTCACTCATATCCTCACCTGCCCAACTGTGTCAGAGCACATGCCACTAACTGAATTTACGTCTTCTGAGTCAGATTATCTTTTACTCACTCACTGTTTAGCTGCTCAAGGTCCATCTACTTGCATGAGTGCTCATCTGTGTATAGTCCAGTGAGACACTCAAACATGCAGAATGTGTCTGCAAATATCCTTTGAGTTTGTGCAACCTCAGATGCAATATAATTACAACTTGGGACATACCCCCCAATACTAGATAGTGCAGGGGACTTGTCACCCTGCAAAAAAATGCCAATTGCAAATGCAGCATGAGTCGAGCAATTGGCAGCAAACTGTTACAATGCAAACACTTTTTTTTAATCCATCTTTGCCTAAGAGCCTGGGTGCAGTGAACTCTTTCAAATGATTATAATTGTTGTATCCTTTGTCTCTCTTGTTAAATCTGCCTCTAGGCTGGGTCAGGAAATGGTCTCCTGGGATCAGTGCTCTACCTTGCTCAACAAATTAAAATACAATAAAATACAGATGAGGCCAAACTTCCAGACTAACAAAGCTACACATGCAAGTCTTATAAATTGTACTGTGTTAAGAAAGAACTGAAGATGGCACAGACAGATGTCCACTTTTTACAGGATACATGCTGATGTCCCAGAGACATGAACATCCATTTAGGCAGGAGGATGAATGGTGCTAAGCCTGAAAGTCAGGTCAGACATCAGTACTTCTGTGGCAGAGTAATTAACGCTACTAATGCAACAGTGATCAATACGATGAACATCTATGAGAACTGCTTAAATGTAGCTCTCATAAGAACCATGAAAGAATATGAATGCAGATGGTACTTCATTGCAACACAATCTGTAATCCCTTAGTCCACCTTAAAAAAAGTCTTTCTTTTCTGCTAGTCAGAGTGAAATCATACCACCTGATTTCTGATTAATATATTACCTCCATATGCCCCTTAAATGAGCATGCTGTCCATCAATCCCTTTAGAAAATTAAGTTTGTCCACACTGTAGTCTTCCCTTTAGACCACACGTTCCAAATGTTGCATTTTACTTAATACTATGGTATGTTGTACAATGATATAATTTGTGACAATCTGCTACACAGATTCCCACATCTACTGTCATAGACAACATGGTACTGTAGTCAGTGCTCAGGCCATATTCATTTTCCACAAAGTAATATTAGGCCACCAATCTAATTGAAACACTTGACCAAAACAATATAGCTGTTCACATCATTCCGAATCTCTGGAACGCTCACATTTCTGAAACATGGATCCATGGCAACAAGAAAGGCCACCTTTAATGTGTGCCAATTCATAGGTCATCAAATGGTTCAAGTACAATCATAGTTTAAATTTTTGCAGGTCAGTGGTGGAAGCTTGACTGGGTAGGGTCCTAAAATAAGTCTCCCATTTCTATTGGGTGGCACAGTGGTGCAGCGGTTAGCATTGTTGCCTCACAGCAAGAGGTTCTCCCAGTTCAATTCTGGGATGGGGTGCCTTCTGTGCAGAGTCTACATATCCTCCCTGCATTTGTGTGGGTTTCCTCCCACATTCCAAAGACATGCATCTGGAGCATTTCTCCCCGGGCCTCTGCTGAAAATGGGCTCTGGCCCAGTCGGACTTTCCAGGTAAACAAATGTTAAATAAATAAATATTACTTCTAGATTTCAACCACTGTAAGGCAGAATCCTTAATTTTTTCCCCCAACAACTCCCATCAAGCAAATCTTTCTGCTGCCAGTTGGCCTATCTGTTCCTCTTAAAGAGCAGGAGCCAGAACTCCTTTTCTCAAGCAAGGTAACAGCCTTATGGCCTGTTTATTCACTGCTCAAAGTTAAAATCTTAAAAGCCCATTTGCTTCCCCAGAAAATGAGAGTCTGACATTAGGAACAGTGTTGTCCTGTGTTCATGCAGTCCTTCCCCCATTCACTAAGTACCTAACCTTTCCTCATGGCGTCTTACAAATACATTGTTATCCTCTGAAGTCTCACCACATGCTCTCACACACACATCCCCATGTCTGCTGACACATATGCAGCATGTTACCACACCAACTCTAATGTCACCTACAGTTTCTCAATCTTGGCGGAGACAGCAGCACAGCTGGCAAAATTGCTTTCCAGCCCCCCAAGGATGTTTAAGCCAACATGTTCCACTCACTCACATCTCTACCCATCTGGTGCCTCAGTGGCTAACTGAACTCGGGTTGCCTGGGTCATTGATCCACGTATGTCACGGACCTGAGGCTAGCAGCTTTAACTTTTGAAGTACTGCTTTGGCAGGTAACCAGTTTTCTATGTGATGTATCATTGGGTTTGGAGACAGATCTGTTGCTTATTTATACTAAGTTCAAGCATTACTACTGGTTTAATTATTTGCAAAAGTATCATGTTAACTACACTATTGCTTAGATGTAAAGAACAGAAAAATGGTTGCATGTCAGACCTTGTTCTGGATCAGATTTTCTTTGTAAATGCAATTATCAGGTAAGACATTCACACACAAGACAATAATAACATAACCTTTACATTTATTGCAGCAATCAAAATTTCAAAATAAGAAGATAAACGTCTCACAAAATCAATTCAGATGACTAGTGGGAAAGATATGAATTTATGTGTATGAGAGCTTATTACACACATACATATACACACACACACACACACACACACACACACACACACACACACACACACACACACACACACACACACACACACACACACACACACACACACACACACACACACACACACACACACACACACACACACACACACACACACACACACTAATAGGGATGTATGAAATAAATTGACTGGTTCATAGGTAACTACTAGGCTAGCTGCCTTTCTGGGCCATTTTAAGCCTATCCAGTTTCCCTCAAAGGTGAGAATCAAACCCTGTACCATGTGCCTGTGAGGTGAACACATCAACCATTGTGCTGACTGCCAATCCATCATCCCCTTTCATAAAGGTGGTACAGCAACAGACTCTGCAAACTACAGACCCATAAGCTTAACCAGCCTGATCTGTAAGGCCCTGGAATGAACCATCATGGACCTTATAAATAAGGATATAGGTAATCTCCAAACCCTTGATCCAACACAGTTTGGTTTTGTCATAGGCAGGTCATGCCTGTTAAACCTGGTGGACTTCTTGGAATACATCACCAGAGCCATAGACAAAGGCAAATCTGTACATACAGCCTACCTTGACTTAGCCAAGGCCTTTGACACAATTCCACATTCGGGCATCATTGATAAACTCTCCCATTTGAATATCAGCCCTTTTGTTGTCAGGTGGGTTGCTAACTGGCTCATCGACAAATCAAACTCAGTCAAAGTTAGGGACTTTACCTCAACCAGCAGACCTGTCACCTTTGGGGATCCACAAGGGTCAGTGCTGGGTCCCTTTTGTTTGGAATATATACTTCTCAGAAGTTCAGGCCAAAACAGAGGGGCTATGGCTGACTAAGTCTGCTGATGACTGCAAATTAGGTGCAATCACTGAATCCCCAAATGATGTCAATATACTTCAAGAGGGAATTACACAAATCAATAATGAGTGCCAAAGCTATGGACTCAAACTCAGTGCTAAAAAAATGCATTATCATCTCCTTCGGTAAAAACAATCTCCCTGCAGACTATTGTATAAATAATAATACCCTAAGTAACAACTCAGTAGTCAGAGATTTGGGAACGCAAGTTGACTGTAGCTTAAACTTTGACCACCACATGTCTACTGTGGTAAGGAAAGCATTTTATGTCACACACCTCATTGGCAAATGGCATTGCCTCAAGAGTGAAACAGGTCATAACTCCTCTGTGCTCAACCCTTATCAGGATATTAAGTGAGTACAATGCTCCCTTGCAACCAGTAGAGAGACCTCAGAGATTTCTAACCAAGAAAATTCAGGGACTCCAGCACATGTCACACATTGACAGACTGAAGTCACTGTCACTGTACTCAGTAGCATACAAACTACTTAGAGGAGACTTGTTCCTGGTCTACAGAGCAATCGGATCCAAACCTAATGGAAATGCTGCACATCTGCAAGTCAAATGGGACAAGGGTCACCTGCTCCAGGACCTTAACCTGGTCTGTGACATAAATAGGACCTGCTGGAGAGACAGATATGTCTCTCAGAGGTTGCTACTCCTCTGGAATAGGCTACCAATTCACATCAAACAGAGCCCATCTATGACCCTGCTTAAGCGTAGCCTGGATGACTGGATGGGAAACTATAAATTCCTGCCGGGATTTCATCTATGACCCCCTTAGATATGGGCAGTCATTACTAACAAAGATCTTGGGTTTAGGCAAGACCTCTTATATTGGGTTTCTCTAGTATTATATTGGCTACACATGGCTAGACTTATAAAGACCTTCGGGTCAATAGCCTAGTAACCACCTATGAACCCAAGGTTTATAGGGAAGTATTAGGCTAACTTTCCTTGTAGAACATTGTAAGCCTAACCTATTTCCTTTGGTGAGAATCAAACCCTATGCCTTTTGTCTCTGAGGTAAACACGTTAACCATTATGTGTAAAAAAGTCACGCGAAATCTTAAGTATAATAACACACACTGCCTTGTAAGGAACTTGCCCACTGGGCCTGTGCCTCTCAGTAATCTGAGGACATGGTAATATCTATTTGATACATGCACCGACGTATATTTTTGTTTACATACTAAATACACATAAAACACAGTATGCATGGTCCTGTAACTACCAAGTGATAGATGAAAAGTTATATATAGGGTTCTAACACCTGATAAATTAGTTCTGCTTTTGTTCTGTTTCTTCAGTTAAGATATACACAACTATAATAATTCGTTTAGTCTCTTCCAATGTATCTTTAGCTTCCAGAACCATTTTTAATCCATACACCTAAATAATTCATCTTATCATGTCCCCATAAATATGGGTATTGCTGAACCAATTAATGTGTGGGTACATAGTATACTTCTATAGCTTTCTAATTCATTAATTTTATATCCCATGAAGATCAGAAATGGTCTCAGAATGTTCCATAAAGCCAAAATATTATTTTCTGGCTTTACCAAGAATAAATAATATCCCCTGCAAATAACGCTAACTCCTCTTGATTACCATACCATTTATTTCCTTGAATATGTGAGACCCTTATTTTCTTAGCTAGTGACTATAAACATAAAGCAAATAACAAAGGGGGGAAAAAGGACATTCCTGCCCAGTTCCTTTGTTCAAACACAGCTTGTTGGACTCTGTAAAACCACATATATCCATATCGATCAATTTTGGCAACACCTTTTCCATTCTCTTAAAAAGTACAAACATTTTATAAACATGGTTTAAAATTGAAATAGACCTATATGAATCTGGATCTAAAGGGTCTTTCTCCTCTTGGGTAATACAACCAGTGCAGCTTTCTTTCAAGATGCTGGTACCCAAAAAAATAATGCTAAACAAAACCTTCCAAATCTTTATCATTTTTTCTTCCTTCCCAGCTTCTACATTTCTACATTTCCACAGGGATACCATGTTGATTGATTATATATATATATATATATATATATATATATATATATATATATATATATATATATATATATATATATATATATATATATATATATATATCACTGTTTTTATCTTATCTTATCTTAGCTATTAACTGTTGAGCCTCTTCTGCCTCTAACCTTGGCATAGGTTCATAGGTGTTTACTAGGCTAACATCTACAAGGGCCTTTTTAAGCCTAGCCATACATCCCAAATCTCTGACCAGTTCTGGTACCCTTGATAAGTGTAAACAGGGGCTTGAGAGATGAAGCATTTACAAGCAGGGACTTGAGAGATTAAATATTTACAGGCTGCCTGTTTCCATTAGAGACATAGGTGCCAAACCAGGGCTGAATTTCCTGTTCCCCATCCAGTTGTTCAAGTTACACTTGAATTGAGTTAGGGAGGAATTCTGCTTCACATGGATAGAGAGCCTTTTCCGAAGAAGGGGTAGTTTGTGTGATACACACCTGTCTGTCCAGCAGGTCCTAATCACAAGAAAGATTTAAGTCTTTGGAATGGATAATTCTGGTGCTGTTTGTTTTGTGGATATGTAGGAGGTCCATCAGGGCAGGGTATAACAATGTCTTGTATGCCAGTCATAGATCTCCCCTCAGCAGCTTGTAAGAGACAGAATATAGGGATAGAGCCTCAAGGGGGTCTGCATAGGACATATTACTTATGCCCTGTATTCTTTTAGTGAAGAACCTCTGTGTACGTTCCAGTTGTTGGATGTGCCTGGTTAGGTGCACACCAAAGGGGGCACTGTACTCAATAACAGGTCTGATGAAAGCCAAACACAGTAGTACAATGACTTTTTTGGACCTAGATGCCATACCTTTGTTTATAAGGTGCACAACATGGAATGATTTTCTCAGTACTGTAGACACATGGTGGTCAAAGGCTATATTACTGTCTATGTGTATCCCTAAGTACCTGAATACTGGGTTGACTCTTAGGGGTGTGTTGTCAATATGATAGTTAACAGGAGTGGATGACTTCCCAAAGGATACTAGTATGCATTCCTTGGCATTTAGTTTTAGTCCATGGCCCTGACAGCATTTATTTGTCTATGTCAGCCCTTCCTGGAGAACATTTGTGTCAGTGGGGGATTCTATGACTGCTCCTAATTTGCACTCATCTGCAAATTTAGTCAGACAGAGGCCATTGGCATTGGCCTTGATTACAGAGAAGTACATGCCAAAAAGGAGCGGTCCCAGGACCGATTCCTGAGGGACTCCATTTGTGCCTGACCTTTTTGTAGAGGTGGACTTTCCAATTCTAACTTCCTGGGTCCTGTCTGTAAGCCAGCTGGCTATCTACTGGGTGACATAAGGTTTTATACCAAACCTCTTGAGTTTGTCAACAATGGCTGAGTGGGGTTTTGTGTCAAATACCTTGGCCAGGTCAAGGTAGGCAGAGTGAACCATTTTGCCCTCATCCATTGCTCTGATGACCTTCTCAAAGAAGTCTACCAGGTTGAGTAAGCATGACCTGCCCTTGATGGAACCAAATTGGGTTGGGTCCAGTGTCTGGAGGTTTCCTACACCATTACTGATCACTTCCATGATGATTCTTTCAATGGATTTGCATATGAGGCTAGGGAGACTTATGGTTATGTAGTTTCCAAGATCTGTAGATGGCCCACCTTTGTCCACAGCGGTTACCATTGCTGTTTTCCATTCATGATGCACAAAGCCTGTTTGGAGACTACAGTTAAATAGCAATTCCAGACAACATGATAGGTCATGTTTCATGCTATTTAGAAGGCATACTGGGATATTGCTGGGCCTATTGATGCAGCGTTCTTTGCCTTAGAGAGAGCATTAAGGACCTGTTCCCTAGTGATAGCAGGGGAGTTATATTTGATGGCATTTCCTGAGGGAAGGTTGAGGGGGAGAGAGAGGTAAAGTTGGAGCACAATTTGTTGGCCAGTACAAGTTTCTATATATTCTGTCTCAGAATAGGTGGCACCATTAGCAATTTGCCAAACATAAGAAAATAAGGGTTATGTTGCCAAAAGCTAGGAGCTTAAACCAAAAACTGTACACCCTGGAAGCCCTTCTATTACTAGAAGATGTAGATGTCTGTGCAGTCACAGAAACCTTGTTCAAGGCCTCAGAAAGTACCCCAGCCTTGCAAGGCTACAATGCCTTGCACACCTTCAGACCACAAAATTAACATGTGAGAACTAAAGGAGGGGCAGTGTTTCTATCTATATTAGAGATAAATTCACCTCCCATCTAGTTAAAAAGGACAACTTCATGGAGTTACTCCAAGTTCAGGTTACACTGCGTAAGACCCCCATTCAAGTCATAGCCAGCTATAGATCCCCCTCCATGGGTCATGATTCGCATGAAGCCCACTTGATCAAACTGGAGTCAATCCAAATATTCCCAAACACTCTGGTTATGGGGGATTTCAATTATCCCACCATCAACTGGGAAACCTACCCTAGCCATAACTCACTAGTGCAAAAGTTCCTTGACTTTGTTAACTTAAATGCCATGGAAAAAATTGTTCATACCCTGACAAGAGGAACAAATATACCAGATCTGGTCCTCACTAACATGACAAACAGATGCACTGTCGGAAATGTTGGACCCTCATTAGTTAAATCTGACCACAACTCAGTCACCTGCAAGCTGGCACTAACACCGGAACTGACAAAGGGTGAAGTTAGACTAAAAAAATTCACTAAGGCAAACTATACCCTCCTGGGGAAGGTATAAATGCATTCCAAGCCCCACCGCCAGCTGGAAGCGGTAACTACACCAAAGCTTACAGTAAAGCCCTGTACAATCACTTGGATAAGTATACAGACTAAGCTGTTCCAGGGAAAATCAAAGCCAGAGCCCCAAGTAAAAACAAGCTGCCACGGTGGACATCCAGCATCTAAAAACTTTACAACAAATGCAAAAAGGTGATGTCCAAGGAAACAAAGGCGAGGCCCCAACATTGGAAAAAAACCTCCTCAGCCTCAACAGGCAAATAAGACAACATGTCAAATCCTCTAAGGGCATCTTTGAGAAAAACTTAGCAAGCACAGCCAAGTATAACCATAAGGCCTTTTACAGCTACATACATAGCCTGAGAGGTAGGACTCAAGCATGTGTTGAACTTGGGACTAATGGTATCACACACACTGCCCCCGCAAAGATAGCAAACCTGCTTGTAGATAGGTTTGGTGAAAATTTCACTCCTTTATCCTCTCCAGACTTATCACAAACCTTGCCCCGAACTCCCCCCCCCCCACCCTACATATCTGAAAAGCAGGTCATTATAGCCTTGTCCAAGGCAAAAAACCCAGCCTCTATGGGACCAGTCGGCATCCCAGGCTGTCTTCTAAACAAGCTAAAACTTGAACTAGCATCACCATTAAATACCTTTTTCAATCATAGCCTAGCCACAGGCTTTGTTCCAGCAGAATGGAGATCAGCAACAGTTATTCCCCTCCACAAAGGTGGCCTGGCAACAGACCCAGGGAATTATGCACCCATAAGTCTCACCAGCCTCATCTATAAGACCATGGAATGTATCATTATGGACCTCATTAATAAAGACATAGGTGACTTCTAAACCCTGGATCCAACCCAATTCATCTTTATCAAGGGCAGATCCTACCTGTTAAATCTGGTGGATGTCTTTGAAACTGTGACCAGGGCTATTGAAGAGGACAAATCTGTGCACATAGCATACCTCAACTTGGCAAGGCTATCAACACAATCTCACACTCAGGCATCACAGATAAACTTAGCAAATTGAATGTAAACCCCTTTGCTGTAAGATGGGTTGCCGACTGGCTCACAAACCGGACACACACTATCAAAGTGGGTGACTCCATATCAACCAGTAGACCTGTCACCAGTGGGGTGCTACAAGGGTCCGTACTGGGCCCCCTACTGTTTGGTATATACTTCTCAGAAGTTCAAGCCAAAACCAAGTGGTTGTGGCAGACCAGGTTTGCAGACAACTGCAAACTAGGTGCAATTATCGAATTCCCAAATTATATTAGTATACTTCAGGAGGGTCTTATTCAAACCAACGACTGGTGTCTTAGTCATGGTCTCAAATTGAATGCAAAGAAATGCATTATCATTCCCTTTGGAAAAACAATGTTCTTTCACGCTATCAGATCAACAACAATCCCCTAAGCACCTACAAAGTGGTAAGGGATCTGGGATCACAAGTTAACTGCAACCTTAACTTTGACCACCATGTGTCTAATGTAGTAAGGAAGGCTTTCTACGTAGCACACTTGATTAGTAAAGGCATCACCTCTAGAGCAAAGGAAGTTTTAACCCCTCTATACTCATCACCAATCAGGCCCATAATTGAGTATAACGCCCAATCTGGCATGTACTGTACAAAGCAACCTACAGCAATTGGAGAGACCTCAGAGGTTTCTTACAAAGAAGATAAAGAGACTCCAGCACATGCCTTACACAGACCGACTAAAGTCCCTGTCACTATACTCAGTATCATATAGACTTCTTAGGGGAGACTTATGCCTGGCTTACAGAGCAATCTCAGACCCAAACCTAATGAACTTGCTGCATATCCCTAAATCAAAGGGACTAGAGCTACCCATTCCAGGGACCCCATTATGGCCTGCAACTTAAATAGGACATGCTGGAGGGACAGATTTATCTCCCAGTGACTGCCTCAGCTTTGAAATAGGCAGGCTATGAATTCATGTGAAATAGAGCACCTCTATGATACTATTCAAAAGGAACCTGGATGAGTGGATGGGGCACAGAAAATTCTTACCGGTGATAGTGCCCACAACCCTTCTGGACATGGGCAGTCATTACTAAATACACTCCTGGGTATTGACTATCTAGGGTATTACATTGTGATAAACAGCTAGGCTTGAAATGACCTCTGGGTTGATAGCCTAGTAAACTCCTCTCATCCTATGAGCTCTGCGCACAATTGTGTATCTCCTTTGAAGTTGCGGACATAGCTAAAGAATGCCTTGTGGCTGTCCTTGGCCTAGAAGGCCAAATTTACCTCTAATTTGGTTTTGGTAGACTTTTCTGTCCTCTGAGTTGTTTGTTTAGTTTGATGAGTGTGTGTTTACCCTACTGGGTGCTACACCTCCTAATTTTTGCCATGATTTTCTTCCTTCTGTTATATAGCCTATTGATGTTGTGATTCCACCAGTGTGGCTTGTTTTTTGAGGTAGTTCTTTACTTCTTCCTGGTTAGTACAGCTGCCTCTGTGCAGCTATACATGCTTGTATAGGATTTCTGTGAGTAGTTCCATGTAGGCAGCAGTGTTCTCAGGGATTATGAGGGCTTCAGATTTTGCCAGGTTATCACTTAATAGTAGAAAGTTAGCATTAGAGTAGTTCCTGAATATTACAGGATTAGCTGGGATTCCAGGCTTTATTTTTACTTCAAAGGAGACCATTTTGTTGTTTGACCTTACCAGAGAAGACATTACACTAGGGGGTGTGCAGAACTCTTCCATACTAGTGAGGACCAGATCCAGTATGTTTGCACCCATGATTGGAGTATTGACAATCTGGTCCTGGGAGTTTGTGTTTACAAAATCCAGGAATCTCTGTGCCTGTACATTTGGTGCTTTATAAGATTCCCAGTTAATAGTGGAGTGATTAAAGCCGCTCATGAATATTGTATTGGGTTGGATGATTAGTGTTTCTAATAAGTTTAAATACATGGAGGGGGACATATAAATTGCAAGGAAGTGGTATGGAATGTTTATCTATGGTGATATGAAAGTGGAGAAGCTCAAGTGTACTGTCCTGTTTGACCAGCCTTGAGGTATATTTATTTTTAATATAAATTGAGACACTTACACAGTCCCTGTCTGTGTAGTAGCTGGCCTAAATGTGTGTAAGGAATTATAACCTTGCACTGCTGGTGTGCTCTCTGTGGCTTTATACCATGTCTCAGTGACTGCACAGACATTATTATTCTGTAGGGTGAGGAGACCTTGTAGGGAGTGGAGTTTTTTGTTTAGACCTCTAGCACTGAGTAGTAATACCTTTAGATTTTCTTGGTTTTGATTGGCTATGTCATTGCCTAAAAAAGGCACTATGGGAAAGGCAATGTTTTAGCTAATATTCGAAAACCTATAAGGGAGAGGTGCAAAGCAGTGGGGTCTGTTAACCTTCTTCAAGCTGACAAATATTGCACCCCCAAGTGTCTTCCATAAATACTCCCATTTGTACCTTTTGTTGGTATTCCCATTTCTCTGCTTTATACAAATTTTCACAAAATTTCCAAAAATATCTCTAAAATCTCTGTAGGAGCTGTGGTTATTTTTCATGTTATAGGCTCCTCCATTTTAGCAACATCCCTTTCTGCTTTGTGTTACCTAAGTCACTGTGCTAAAGTTGTGCTCTGGAATTATCAAAATAGTTGCTTAACAGCAACCTTTCCAAACCCATACATATTTTCCAAATACTCTCTTTTTACCTGTAGCACTTTGCAGTCTTTTTGTTTGGTGAGAGTTCCCTTATTCTGCATCACATCATCCTTTCTTAGTCCCTCTAAAGAATTCCTGTTATTTTCCTCACTTTTCTTTCTCACTTATTCCTTTCATACATTTTTATTTTATCCCATTCAGTAGCTATACTTTCTGAAGACATTTTTATCTTGCCTAATAACTCTTGAATCATTTCAACTATCCATTCTGTAAATCTGTCTCTCTTTAAAAGATAAGTGGGAAAGTGCCAATGTCTCATTTTTACTTCATTATCCTGCATCTTTAACTTTGTTTTTACTGATGCATGATCTGAAATAATTATTGGATGCATGTCAAAGCTTTCAATTTAAATACAAATACTTATGTAAGATATAATTTCTATCCACTTTATCCCAGTTTTTCACCCTTTCTGCACCCGGTTTTACTTTATACTGCTCCCATTTTGGTAAATCTACAAGCTAACCAATGCAGTCTTTCAAGCAATGTATTAACAAATTTGCTGCCAATATGCCTTATGAATCCTACTCCTGTTTGGCACCCAAACAACTCTCATGTCATAATGTATGACACTCTTTATCCTTCTCAAAACTACTCACCACACACAAACTCATCCATAAACAGAGCAATTCCCCACACTTAATAGCTTACTCCAATTGTATCCCCCAAGATCACTTTGATCTGCTGATAAACTAATTTTAATGATAACAAAATTCAACTAGGGTTGCCACCTTTTCAAATGCCCAAAGTGGGACATTTTTGTAGAAACGCCAGATTTTGCAGGGCAAAATATACCCACAGCCAGTACAAAGGACAGAACTTCACTTTTTGCCAATATAAAAGTTTATTCTTGTAGCATTTGAGTAGCTTATGCTGTTTCTTACAACATTTTGGGTTTTCAAATACAAAATAATTGTTTTATGCATCTATTAAAGAAAATATAGGAAATATTTTGTCCTAAAATCTCAGGACATTTGCCATTTTTTTCAATTTTTTTTGCAAGACACAACTGATGAAAGAGGGACTGTCCCTCACAAAGTGGGACAGGTGGTAACCCTAAATTCAACAGCTCAGCAGATGCTTCTCTACTCATCCTGTTTCTAGATTATGGAACTCCTTGCTTCTAGCACTCAAACCACCAATAATGCATGCTTCAGACTGCAACTCAAAACAATACCTATCAAACTCTTGGCTAGTCTCCATCTCTTCTCCAGAAAATAGTTTTGATAATCATATTTCGTTCATCTAGGAAAAACCTATCATCAGAAGTCACATCATCTACTCTTGACACCTCTTGCACCTCTCCTTATTTTCATAGACATGTCATAATCATTGTAAGCTACATACCTGTATATTAACACATGACTTCAATATGTTCTGTAGCTTTGCTTACTTAATATCTTGTTTTATGTACTCTGTTAACATTTAATGGCACCACTTAGAAGATACATTTTTTAAGGAATATAATGTTCACTGTTTGTATGGAGCTCTTCTCCCCAAGACTCTGCTAAAAGGGAGCACTTCTCATGCCCTCAGATCATTACAGTAAACAAATGATAATAAATAATAATAATACATAAATAAATTACAACTAAGACAAAGTTTTAAATATGCACTGCTTGTCTACTTAAAAAATTACTTTATTTGAACTTCTCCAGCACCTCATTCTTTCAGGCTTCTAAGGATATAATGAAAACATTCCCAGCATCCTCCAAATAAGAAGAAATATCACCACATCAATTAATTTAAAGTGACAACATGCATAACATTGCCCAGTTAATTTCCACATTTAGCTCATATGGGCTATAAGTTAATTTTTTTTGTATAAAATAACTCTCTTTATACAGCAACCATTGTTTAAGATCAAGGGCTGGATTCGATAAAGCCTACACTAAGTGTACACTGCTCTGAGGAACAGACAACACAGACATAACACACACTTTCTTTCTCCTAATTTTAGTTTTCCTACTGATATTCTTGCTGATTTAAATATTGACAGGAATTCATAAAGGTTACCACAAAGTGGAGACTACATGCAAACTTAGCGTAAGCTTTCTGAGTGACTAGAAATTACAAAAATAAGATAAGAATTTTACTGAATACACTTAGTGTACACTTAGTGTAGGTTTTATTGAATCCCAGGGCATGTTAGACAGACTTTGTAAAAGAATCATAAACCTCAAAACATGCTGTTTTTCATCCAAAAAATGCCTAGCAACAGGGCTAGTCAATCAAGCATTTTTTATGAACTGTACATGTTCCAGTTTTCTTTTCGTAATAACCAATTTAGTTTTACCCACGCATACTTTCAAAACAGGGACAAAATAAAACAAATAATCCCTTCCGATAAGCATGTTAGTAACTGATTATTAATAAATTCTCCCCCATTTAACATACATGTATATCCCTCCAGCACATATTTACATGCCTCACACTTCCAACATTTTGTATTCACATTATTGCATAAAACACCTTCTTCCCTCACCACAAAATTACTGTGTACTGCTGTCACCTATACTACCCCTAACAACTCCAGTCTGCAAATTCAACAAACTGAAAAAATGGTGCCTCTAAATGGGAAGCCAAGGGAAAGACACATGGCCTCACAGTACTGTGGATGTTTTTTAAACATTAACCAGTTATGCTATGTGACGAAATATGAGATTTGAAGGTGGAGAGAACTTTTGAATAGGGTTTTTGGCTAGGTTTATAATGGTCTGAAGACTGCTTGCCTAATACTTACCTATGTACCTGTGTCACAAACTCTCAAGCTTTTGCACACCTCTGAATACCACTACAGTTAGACAGGTGGGCATATACTCATTACTGCTAGGCAGGTGGGCGTATACTTTTAAATGCTAATGAGCTAGATAAAGTGATGTGCATGGTAAGGCACACAGAAGACCCCAAAAATTCATTTTGAAAATTGAACTCATGGAGATTAGACAAGATCTTCTGTCTTTGCCTATCATGTATTAAGCTTCCTAATTTGACAAGGTGCCAGAAGTGGGGAAAAATATCTGCAAAGGTGAAGAAATGTTATATGTTGTTAATTAAGAGTCATTGTATCATAAACTATAGAAATGTAATTGCTCAGTGGAAATATGGCTCAATTGCCATCCCAAGGATTTTTGTAATGAGTGGATGTTTAGTTGAAAACTGAAAGGATTAGATCCAACATTTAGATTAGTTCTTCAGTGCATCTGTATTAGCTAAAAAGTCTCAAAAGTCATAATGTTTTTTTTTCTTTTAAAGTGCTTTTTTTCTGTCTGTGTTTATTGACCATCAAGCCCTCTTCCCACAGGTCTTCAGCTCATTCATTCTAAGCAGCAGAGAACCCTACATACATCTGAGTAACTGGTGACTGGAGGAAGCGGTCATCCAGCAAGCCATGCAGGGGTCTGTACCCCTGCCAATTCTTATTCATCCCTCCAGCTCCAAGGGAGGGCATCCTCATTCCAACTTAAGGGATATGGCTTCATCCCTTCATAGTGGGACAGTCCATGTTTCAAGACAGGCCCTAAATGTCTCCTGGCTGGACAACTACTCAATACCTCTCTGCCCTTGTACCTTACCATCAATGAGAGCATTGATTATGGGAGTGTTTTTATTTAGCCCTTAACCTCCATCCCTGGTAGCTAATTGTGATCATCCACATCATTATGGAGACCTCCTACATACAGTGGTGCTCCCAAACAAGTCAAAAGAGCTATCATCACTGGCTTGGGAACACCAAGTCCATGTCCTGCTAGTAATGGCCCTCATCTGTCACGCGGTTCTCCATTTTTATAGCTGCAATTGTGGTCAGCAAGAAACCAGCACCCCACCCCCACACACACACAAAATAAGTGGGTCATCTGGTGTTCATTTCCTATCCTCCCTACCTGGCTTTTCAAGTGGCTGGGCCACTGTTCAAACGCAGGTTATCTGGGGCACAGTTAGGGTTTTATCCCTTTATGACACAGAGTGGTGCCTGAAGAAGCTGTAAAGGTATCTGATGTTGTTTAATTTTCTTGATAAGAGGAATTAAAAAACAGCATTAAAAAATCAGCAATTATTGCTGGCTCTGCAAAAATGTGTGATTTATTAAACATTTGCTTCTTACAGCAGCATAAGGGCCTCCAGAAACTACACACACATTACCAAACTAAAGAATAAAGCCAAATACTATAAACTGGCTAAGCTACATGATTATTTTATAACAGAAACAGACTTGACCTAATAAAAAAAAAGCTGTGGATGTGCACAATACAAGCCTACTAGTGAATATTTAAAAAGAAATCAATAACTAAATTATAAAAAGTGGTAAGTAAAATAACATTCATATCAAATAAACCAAAAATAAAAATATAAAGGCAGGACAAGCTGTGAAACAATAAATACATTTTAAAAAGTCATGTAAAAAGAAATATCCGAGACAGAAACCAAAAGATATGGCATAATTTTAGAAACTACACCCTACTTGCTGTCTGTATGATGGCTTCACCAATGCCTCTTGCTTCATTGGGAACATATCGGGAGAGAATGATCTTGCCCCAAGAAATATGAATAGGCTAATGGATCACAGGGAAGTGGCTGATGGTCTGCAGGCAACAGAGCTCCCAGAATTGCATCATTTTAATTCATATGTGCAGCAGGTGTGGACTATAAGCATATGAGAGCTAAACATGATTCTGAGAACTGAAATGATCATTTGCTGAACTGTTCTTAAATATATGCAAAAAGATTTATTTTGATGTGAGCAACCCACAACATGCTCAGTATACTGCTAAATTCAGTTTACAGAGATCAAGGTAATGTAATGTAAAGTATCTTGCAGACATGCAAAAGAGAGAGAGAGAGAGTGTGTGTGTGTGTGTGTGTGTGTGTGTGTGTATATATATATATATATATATATATATATATATATATATATATATATATATATGGGTCTGCTTCACATACCCAAAATACCACATAACTGAAGACCAGATGACCGAGTTGAGAACGCTGAAACTCCAAATAAACGAATGCCCACATAGCCAAAAGGTTTCCCAGGGTAAGTAACCACTGGGCCAATAAGGGGAGATTTACCCTCTTCCCTATTGTAGTGTGATCCCAGAGTTAGTATATTTAGTTAGGAGTGTATGGGGTGCGCAGCCCCCTATATTGGGGGGTGTGGGTAAGTTGTTGATGGTGCGATGTGTTCTCCATGAGTTTTTGGCCCAGTGGTTACTTACCCTGAGAAACTTTTCAGCTATGTGGATGTTTGTTTATTTGGATTTTCGGCTTTCTCCTCTCAGTCATCTGGTCTTTGGTTATGTGGTATTTCCAGTATGTGAAGTAGACCCATATATATATATATATATATATATATATATATATATATATATATATATATATACACACACATACACACACATACACACACATAACTTTCTAGAAATATTACCCAAACACCCAAAATTAAATGTAAGAAGCCCTGTTTATTAGTGATTGAACATGCAGACCTTGTTTTTACCTCTCCAAGCTTTTTCAATGCATGATAATTGCATACCAATCCACAAAAACATTTCAAAAGAGTTTAAAAGTCATGTGGCAAATCATGGAATACCAAACATTAGAAAAATTCAAACCAAAGTTTAAAAAGGTCACACAGCCAAACCATTCAGTAAAACTCCAAGACCAAGCTAAGCTAGACTCTTTCTTGTATAATACCTTAAACCCCATGTAGTGAACCCTATGGACTATATGTAAATGACCCCTTAAGGGCATACTAGTGTTTCAGTTACATGGTTTCTGAATGTCCATGACTTTTCACTTTACCTACCTTGGACAGACCTCTAAACAGTCAATAGCCAAAACAGCGCACTAATCAGCATAAAATGAATAAAAGAGAAACTCACTGTCGAAAGGTCAATATAGAAGTTTTATTGTATAAACAGAAAGGAATCTCATATGATAAGCAAACAATAATGCCATCCAGGTTATGTGTTATTGTGGAAATAATGCCCACCCAAGAAAGGGGGGCCTCTACACCCCTGGAAGGTTATTTCCACAAATATACACACCATGGAGGGCATTACTGTACTTAAAGAATGGGCTTTCTGTAAAATTGTTGTTTTACTTTTTTTTTTTATTACTCTATTTTTTACTGCATTTTTGACATAAAATAGTTCCTCCATCTAATGTTTCACACTTCCCGTAGTATATGTAAATGGTGTCGGAGGAAGCATTTTACATCCAAAATATTTTTTATTTTTTAAACATATCCGGTTATTTACTTTTTTGGTTCCCTTACTCCTAAAATGTTTGGTTTGTTGCCAATTATTGGGGATTGAAGTCACTAAATAATGATATACATTTGAGTTGCACACTTTATTACCTTCAGAAAATGCATGCCAACACAAATCCTGTCATTTAAGCAACTTTGTAATTTTATAACAGCAATAATTCAAATATTTTCCTATTTTTGAGTCTTTGTTCATCATTTATTTTTGGCTTTATCCTAATTTCTTTAGCTAAGAAGTTGAGAGATATGCAAACCTCTTCATTGCAACTGCCAGTGGTTGATACTCACTCACTCACTCACTCACTCACTCACTCACTCACTCACTCACTCACTCACTCACTCACTCACTCACTCACTCACTCACTCTTGTACTTCAGAAAATGCATGCTAACACATATCCTATTATTCAAGAAACTTTGTGATTTTACAACAGCACTATTTAAAATAGGTCAGAGTTGTATTAATGGAAGATAAAACTTACTTCTGCATACATGTCTACAACTGGGAAAATGGCCACCATGATAACAACCCTGGGAGGAATGTTAGTTAACAGAAAATGAGAATCAAACTTTTGAAATGGTTTTTGTAACCAGGCAGGAGTTGCGACAGGTTTTTAACCCTATGACATGTGGTGTGGAAATCAGTAGACACTATTGTGGAAAAATGGAACAATGTTTATGCAAAATCTGCCTCATCATGAACTTATTAGTGCCAAAAGTGGTAATGAATCTCACTGTATCATTGCCCTGAGTACTTTCATTATGACGAGTGTGAGAGTTTGATGTCAGTAGTTGGAGGCTGGTTTTAGAAAATGTATTCTATATACTGATGTCTGCAACCCCTTTGTTTAAAATGCTGATGCATATCAGCAGCTGCTTTGATAAAATTAGAATCATCACTACATAAAACCCGCGGTGGTGGTGCTGCGGTAGCATTGTCACCTCACAGTAAGACGCTGTCCGGTTCAATTATCAGCTAGAGCATCTTCTGCGTGGAGACATGCGTGAATGGGCGTACCTTCGTTGAAGGTTGTGCATCAGGGCTGGTAACTCAGCACGTAAAAATCAACTACCAATCATTAGCGGACCGGAGTTCCGCTGTGGCGACCCCTAACCGGGAAAAGCCGAAAGACACAAACTACATAAATGCGCAAGTATCAACAACTGATCACTTGGTATGTTACTTACAGTGTAAGGAGGGTGCTGACTGCCGAAGGTAAGAAGTTATGATGGAAAGGTCTTTTATATAGAAATCACAGGAAGTTCAAGGCTACTGAGTCTTGCAACCATTATGTCATGCCCGTTCCCGCCCAAGACATTACCTCACATCTTAAGGAAGGCTGGGAGGGGGGTATGAATACTCACATAATTATCCAGGTCCAGTATGAAGACAGTACGTCATGCTGCTTTTTCTACAGTGGGAGTCTATTCCAGAGGTGAGGGAGATGTTCACTAACAAATCGCTCTCTTCATCTTGTTTTGTTGATCTGCTGAAGCAGGTTTAGCTCTTTTGCTCTGGTATTTGTGGGACGGTTGGATTTATGAATGTACAAGAGATGCTGGACTACTGGGCCTCTTACCGATTGGAAGGCAAGGCAATAAGACACAGAAAAGAGGGACAGTATTTCTAGTCTTTTCAGTTAGCTTAGGGGTATTAAGCTTATGATCCCCTATGTTAGGAACCTCGGGAGCCTTTCTGTTTGATATGTCAGGTAAGGTACAGCGCCAGTGGGGAGCTGTATTCTATAACTGGTCTGGTCAGCGCTCAATACAAGGGGACAATAAACTCCTTAGCTCTGAATGAAATTCCCCTGGTGATCAGCTGGACCAAGTAGAAGGATTTCCTGAGAACCATTGTCATGTGGTGATCAAAGAAGAGGGACTTATTAACCCAGGTTCCAAGATCTCTAATTACATTTTCATTTTGAAGTTGGGGCATTGTCAGTGCTCTGTGCTGAGGGGATGGTTTGACTGCCAAATATGACAATGCTGAATTTTTCCTCATTTAATGTAAGTTCATTTTCAATGCACCAGACATTTATATAGTTCCTGCTGAGGGACATATGTGTCAGACGGGAACTTGACAATGACTTTCAGTTTGCAATCATCCACAAACTTTGTTAGCCACCGATCTTGGGTTTTGTCTGTAGGTCAGAAAAGTAAATACCAAACAAAGTAGTCTCAGCACTGAACCCTGCGGGACACCACTGGTCATCTTCATGTTTTCTGACACTGCCCTTGCCACCTGAACCATGGTGGTTCTGTTTTTTAGCTAATTTGCCATCCATCTTACCACATAGTGGTCTATTTGCAATGCATTTAGTTTATTAAGTATGCTAGCATGGGGAATGGTGTCAAATACTTTGGTCAAATCAAGGTAGGCTCTGTGTATAGTGTGACCATTATCGACAAACTGTGTTACCTTTTGAAGTAATTCAAAAGGTTCATTAGACAGGCTCTACCTTTTACAAAACCAAACAGCTGCATATTTAGCCTGATGACATTGTTAATATCAGTGTTAAATCAAATGTGTTGCAATGTGTTTCCTGGCCTTACATCAGGCTGATGAGCCTATAGTTTCCAGGCTCAGTAGTAGGGCCATGGAGTGGCATCATGAGTGCTGTACTCCAAACGTCTGGGACTAAGCCTTTAGCCAGGCTCAGGTTAAATAATGTTTGGCATGTTTAATGTTATTTAACAGACAGCGCAGTATGTTATCTGGTCCCATGGAGGAAGTGTTCTTAATTCTGGATAGCACTTTCGGTTCACATTCATTAGTGATGATGGGTATTTGAGAGATACAGGGATCACAAGACTTTGAATAGTCACCTCAAGGTGGAATTTGCACTAAATGTATTTGTCTAGTAGACTGGCAATGTCCATCAAGTCTGGTAGGTTTTGCCATTTAGTATGAGCTCTGTAAATTATAGAGTGCTGTTTCCTAGTGTTCTAGACAAACTAAAGAAGGATTTGTAATTGTCTTTGGCTTCAGATATCAACCTGAGTTCATGGGCTTTAGTAGATGTAATAGACGTTTTAAATTCTTATTATTCTAATTCCTAATATTTTCATTGCTTTTGGGGAGGATCTTCAGGTCTGTTGTATACTCAAATGAGATTTTCCTTTTATTTTGAATTTTATGTTGGTGAATCACCAGTATAGTTTGCTTTTAAATTTCCCACTGTATTTAGATCTGGATAGGACTGCCAATTCCAGAAATGTATTTATGTGAGCATAAAACTCTTTTGTGAATCTATCTGCTGAGGCAATGTCTGGGTTGATGTTGTTATAAGTGAATGACAAGATTTCATCATAGAATTTGAGTAGATCTGTCCACCTGAAGTCTTGAGTTCCAATATATTGGTTTCAGGGTGTTAGTTTGAGAGAAAAGGTTACCAGTTTATGGTCTGACTTAACTGAATGAGTTACTAGTGGAGTTTTGCATGATGGCACTACACTTCTAAGTATCAAATAAAAATATTTTGCCCTCTAATTGGGCTAGTAACAATGTGGATGGGTAAGGCCAGTCTATAACAAAATGGGATAGGTTATGTCAAGTGCAAAAAAGAAAATTGGATATACCTCGATAATATGCATGAGTTTAGAAAGATTGCTGTTAAGCAACTATTTTTTGTTATTGCCAGAGCACAAAAACTTTTAGTGCAACAACTCAGGCAACAGAAAGCAGAAAGGGTTGTCACCAAGCTTAGGGAGCCTATAACAAGGAAGATAAGAGATCCTGTAGTGGTACTAGAAATATTTTGGAAATTTTATGAAAATCTGTACAAAGCAGAGAAATATGGAGATCAGGAAATGGAACAAATGAAAATGTTTATGGAAGAATTAAATATGCCAAGTTAGAGATAGATGAGGCCACAATTACTAAGGGTTAGGGCAGGAGGAGATAAGATAAAAATTGTGATGTATAACCAGTCTACAGGACAGTCCCCAGGAATAGATGGTGTTCCTGTGGAAGTCTGGAAGCTAGGAGGGGAAAAAGTGATAAAGATCTGCAAAGGTTTTGTTTAGCAGTATTTTAAGAAGAGGAGAAGGCCCAACTTCCTGGAAGAAAGTGGTGGCTATAATACATAAAGAGGGTAAAGACCCATCAGACCCAGCTTCATACAGCCCCATTTCAGTTCTAAACAATAATTATAAAGTGTCTATGTCTATAATGGCTAAATGAATGTCAAAGGTGATGCCAAAATTGGATCAATGTGGTTTTGTGAAGGGAAGGCAAACATTTGACAACATTAACAGAACATTGATGATCCAGAGGGAAACTGAATGTAAGAAAATGCCACTGTTGTTGGAGGGTCTTGACTTAGACAAAGAATTTGATAGAGTAAGCTGTGAGTTTATGAGCAGGGCTCTGAAAGCATTTGCATTCTCTGATAAAATTATAAGGTTGATTAGGAGGATACATGAGGGACTGGAGGTGAACATTAAAGTGGGTGGGTTCCTCTCTGATAATTTCTGTCTGAGCAGAGGAACCAGGCAGGGGCATTCTCTTTCCCTTTTGCTGTTTCCACTATACAAGGATATAATTGGTATGGTAGTCAAGAAATCTGGCTATATTTGCAAATTATATTATTTTATACCTTATAAAAACAGAAAATGACATTTCAGTGTTGTGGAACATTTTGAGGCAGTTCCAAATCTTTTCAGGATACAAAATAAATGACGCTAAAACAAAGCCAATAGCTGTAGATTATGTACCCACACAGAAATTGGTTCAGCAATGTCTATATTTATGAGGACATGATAAAATGAAGTATTTAGGAGTATGTATTAAAAAGGATTCTGGTGTGGCAGCTAAGGATATGTGGGAAGAGACTAAACAAAAGATAATACAAAAACTGTGAAATTGGAAGCTATGTTATATGGATATGGATAGCAAAATGCAAACCGTTAAAATGTTTTTAGTCACTTTAGTTTTATACACGGGTCAGGGATATTTTTATCAAATAGAGGAGAAGTTATGGAAAGCAATTAATAAATAGCTGAAGGATATTATCTGGGAGGGGAAGACAGCAAGAGTCAAGTGGGATAAGCTGATTCTTCCAAAAGAACAAGGCAGTTTGGGATTACTCGATTTGTAGGGGTATTTCAGAGCTACACAGTTAAGGCTCCTATACATAGTACAATCAGAGTGGAAAAGGACTTATTGTAGAGCCTCAAAACAAGGGTAAACAGCATAATATTCTAGTGAAAGCATAAGTAACTGAATCACATGCAAATGAACCAATCCAACATAGTGGAGCTATTCGGGATTGCATAAAGTATTAGTGTACACTCAGTGTATCCTTTTGCCCTGAAATCAAAACTCTTTGGAATACAGCCATGATTACACTTAGAAAAAAAATGCTAGGGGTTGCTACTGCCATCATTAACCTGTACGTGCAACAGGTTTTATTCAAGGTGCTGCTGCTGCCAGACCAGGACCAAGAAGGAGAAGGGTATTTAGACCCTGTTTGACTTATTATGGGCTGCATGATGCATAAACTGTAGAGTGATACTGGGTGGACTGGGAAACACTAGAGGAAATGTGCAACCTCTGCTTCCATCACCTGAGCCATGCAGGAAATCTGTGCAACCTCTGCTGCCATCACCTGAGCCATGCAGGAAATCTGTGCAACCTCTGCTTCCATCACCTGAGCCATGCAGGAAATCTGTGCAACCTCTGCTGCCATCATCTGAGCCATGCAGGAAATCTGTGCAACCTCTGCTGCCATCATCTGAGCCATACAGGAAATCTGTGCAACCTCTGCTGCCATCACCTGAGCCATGCAGGAAATCTGTGCAACCTCTGCTTCCATCACCTGAGCCATGCAGGAAATCTGTGCAACCTCTGCTGCCATCATCTGAGGCATGCAGGAAATCTGTGCAACCTCTGCTGCCATCATCTGAGGCATGCAGGAAATCTGTGCAACCTCTGCTTCCATCACCTGAGCCATGCAGGAAATCTGTGCAACCTCTGCTGCCATCATCTGAGGCATGCAGGAAATTCAGGCAACCTCTGCTGCCATCATCTGAGGCATGCAGGAAATCTGTGCAACCTCTGCTGCCATCATCTGAGGCATAGAGGAAATTGTGGAAAACCCATCCCAGAAGAAACAAAGGTATGTGTAGCATTACGTATATTAGTTACAGATACTTTCTAGAGACCCACAGGGGATATATTAGGGGAGTCACAGGCCTCAGCTTCTATTAGTCTAACATTTCTAAATGCAATGCTACAACATACAAAGGAGAATATCTCTTTTCCCATGCACCTTACAGGAGAGAGCAAGAACCATGTGGAATTTTATGCCATAGCACACTTCCTTGAAGTTTTGGGGGCCACAGATTGCACACATATAGAAATAAAAACACCACTCAGTGAACAGGGAAGTAAGTACATTAACAGGAAAAGGAAACTACTCTCTATAAACTGTCAGGTTGTCTCTAATGCCCAAGGGAACATCTACAATGTCTGTGCAGGTAACCTAGGCAGATTTCACATGCATAAGACACACCTGTGAGCTGTACACAAGGTTTGCTAGGGGTGACTTTCCACAATGGTGTCTAGTAGGGGATGAATGTTATGCACTGGAACCTTAGCTCATGAGAAATCCACACAACCCCACTGAGCATGGATACATTGATGCCCACACTCAAACTAGAAATATCACAGAACATGTATTTGACTTACTCAAATCAAGGTTCGGGTATCTAGACATATCAGGAGGTGCTCTGCAGTACCACCCAGTCCCCTATGCCCAAATCCTCACAGTCTGTGCCATGCTGAGCAATATAATTCTCAGGAAACAGCTTCAACATAGACAACAAGGGGCAAGGTCAGTTACCATGACTACTGGCAGGGCCAGCAGCTCCAGCAGAAACAAATGAGGAGTCTGAGGGAGGACCACCAGTTGCAAATGATGCTGGCAGATGTAGGCATGCACAACATGCCATGGATCTGGCTAAGACAGCACGCACACAAACAAACACTAACTACCTAAGTGAAAACCTAAGATCCTAAGCACATGCAAACATTATTATATTTTTCATGTTTGATGAAGTTAGTCAATAAAGTTTGTGGTGAGGTACGTTGGTTGGCTTCCATTTTATTTTATTTTGTTGTTCAAGCTCCATGTATTTTGTTGTTATTTAATAGTTTTGTGTCCAGACTCCTTTTGGCTTATTACCGTCATTGCTATGGAGCTACCTGATGAACTAACTTTACTATTACAGCAGATTTCTGAATTTGTGACTCCCCCTTTGGCTAACGATGCCAAATTTGTTTCCAGGTCAAACAGCCATACTTTAAACAATCAGATTGGTGGTGGCAGTCTGGAACTGTTTTCACAATTGGCGCCACCTTGGACATATGCAAGTGTTCTTGCTACTGGTAGTGTTGCGGCTAATAACGGAGGTTCCAACCAGGTTCATTCCTGTCTGCTATCTGGCACTGAAGTGGATCTTGAAACCTGGTTACATTTACTGTGTTTTTCCTTCTGCTCCACTTCTAGAAATCATCCCCTGAGGTTGCAACTTGAACTGGAGATCAAGCTACTAAAGTTCCAGAATTTGCAACTTGAAAACGCATACCTTTTGGTTGGAATGCATTCATTTGAAACAGGTACAAAAGGGGCTATGGATCTGGAAGTGCCCCAGCGGAGTGGAATCCAATTCACCCTTTTATCATGATCTGGTAAAGTTCTTCAATGATACTGGTTCGACTTTGTTAAACTTGAAGATAAACGAGAATGATAAGAGCATATCTCATACCGAGCCAATGACGCTGCTTATGGATGAATTCAATCAGAAATACTGAGACTGTGAATAGTGACTTTAGGGGTGAGGATGGATGAACAGGGCTTTTTTTTTTTTTTTTAGACCAAGTGCAGATTCGATGATCAGAGAGATTGGCGAACCGGCGTGTGGACAAGAATCATGGACAGGACACCAATTTGAAACCCCAGCACAGGGACAGTTATTCAAATTTTCAGGGTAGGGTCAGTGGCAGAAGCAAAAGAAAATGTTTATGTGGCTGTAGCAATATCAGACTCATTTAAAGTTTAAAAATTGTCTAATGTGCATATTACTGAAGGATGTATGTCTGTTTTTAAATTTATTCCTAATTTTAAATTAGACATTGTTGATGCTCTTATACAATTAAAATTATATGTTAGGAATTTGAATTTGAAAATGTACTTTGTAGGTAAGATACACGTTAGTTGATGAAAGAAATGGTCTCAAAAGAAAGAGCACATTTATGTCACCCCCTAATCCTTGGATTTCTGTCTTTGAGAAAATATGTGAATATCATTTTGGGAATATTCATAAACAGAAATATTTTTTACCTGACAATTTGACAAGAGAGGAAAGGGTGAACTTAAATAGTTTAATTCATGATAGACAGGTAAGGGTTATGAAACCTGACAAGGGTGGGGGTGTCGTAATTATGAATAGTTTTGATTATTCTGTTAAGATGTTTCGACTGATATCCAATAAAGCCACGTATAAGAGAATTTCAGTAAAGGGATATTAATATAGCCTATGCAAATTTAGACTTTTTCTTACGTGATATGGTTTTACAGGGTGATATGGATCACCAGGAATGGGAATATCTACAGGTGGCTAAACCTTTGATTGCTTCATTATTTGGTATTCCCAAGATGCATAAATCCTTTCATGACCCAGCTCTAAGACCTAACATCTCTGCCAAAGGTTCCAAGACAGAACCATTGGCCAAATACATTGACTATAAGGGCAAAGGCATTTTATTACTAAAACCTTATATATCAAAAGATTCCTGGCACTTGCTCGAGACCTTACATAGAATGGAGTATGACGGGAATATCTTGTTCATAACAGTGGATGTTGTAGATTTATTTTCTGTTATTCCCTACAATAAAGGTATTGAGTGTTTTTTCAGCTTTTTAAGTGAATATACTTCTATGTCTACTCGTGACATAAGGGTGATTTTACTTCCCTTCTTGATGTGACTTTAGATAAAATGATATACATTTCAAGGGTGAATATTTCCACCAAGTATTGGGAGTGACTGGGTGCTGCTTGTGCCCCTTTATATACTGATACAGTTTTAGATGTATGGGAGGAGAAGGTAGTTTTTACACCTGGGTTGACTTGACTGGTGCACGGTTACTTTAAATTCTTGGATGGCGTTAATTTTATGGAAAGCTTCAGTTGAACAATGGAGAATTTTTTACTCCAAATGGCAAAACTCAACTACTTTTTTTTAAAATTTACATATACATTAAATGACAACAAGATAAACTATTTGTGTATCCTTCTTGAAAAGAATGTGTCCCTAGGGTGTTACACCTCAAGTATCTATAGAAAAGATACATTTTCTAACTCTTATCTTCATTATGCTATTTGTCATTCATCTCACCAATGTAAGGCAATAATTAAAGGCCAGATGGTGAGATTATCAAGGTTAATTTCTGATGACAACGTGTTTGATAAAGAGATTCATTTGTTGGTTTGTATATTTATTGAGAGAGGGTATCCCATTAGTTTGCTGAACAGTGTTAAAATGGAAATTATGAGTATGTGAAATGGCCATTTACACCCATTTTGAAGATTAAAGCATGCTGTGAACAGAACATGCTTAACTTGTATTGAGATGAGAAGGAATACGACCTTTTATTTGTCCACCCCAATATTCATCATTCCATACAGCATTGATGTAGTCAGATACATCAATACAGTTAAATTGGAATTTTATATTTTCTGGCAAAGTTGAAAATGTGCTGGGTGATGCCCCAATGATTATATTCAGTAAAGGGAAAACATAACAAATATTTTGGAGAGTAAGACCACTAATAGGTATACTAGCTTAGGGCAAGGAAAAATGAGAAAATGTCGATTTGGCAAATAGTGTAGATTTATACATGAGAGTCCTTATGTAGTAGTAGTAGAAGGTTCTGATGGGACCATTTCCTGCCTGGGGAGGTGTAATTGTAACACCACCCATGTAGTTTACCTTGCCAATTGTAATTCCTGTAAAGCATTTTATGTGGGGAAAGCTAACAGGAAACTAAAAGATAGAATTAAGGAACACCTTCATGACATTAAGAAAAGTAAGTCTACAAATGCTCTTTATAGACATAGCTCTGGATGTCTGAATTTTAGAACATTCACATTTTTGTTATTGATAGAGTTATTGTTTCTGATTTTATGGGTGATATTGATACACTATTAGAGTTTAAGGAATTAATTTGGCAGTTAAGCTGAACGCCTCTGTGAAGCCCGGAATCAATGATTCCTTATCAGCAATTAGTGTGTTAAAAAGAAAGGCTATTTTAGTGTAGTTTGAATTTAATATTCACATCTCTTTTTCAATAATTCCATTTTATAATATACATTTTGTACATTTATCTATTGATTTATTTATTATCATGAGCATCTCAGTAAATTTAACTGTTTTTATATTTAATATTTATTGTCAATTTTATCTGTTGAATTATTTATGATTATTCATGATGTGGCAATATGTAAATTTTGATTGGTCAGTTTGGTGTATTTAAAAGGATGGAGCAATGGGTGACTTTTACTCTGATAAAGTCTTGTGATTATCAGTACAAAAGAGCCAGGCCATTTTTATATTTATTATTATAGTTTTTTATGTTTGCGAAAGTTAATTAGTCAATAAAATTTGCAGTGGGGTACATTGGTTGGCTTCTATTTTGTTTTATTTCGTTATGGGGTGCAGATGTTTTGGGTACCATAGCCCTGTATGAGAAGAAACATAAAAAAAGAAAATTATACCACAGCTAATTATTACTAAAACAAATTGTATTAATGCATCATCCATCATGCACAAAATAATTTAAAAAGTAAAACTCTCTCTGAGCACCCACCCAAAAAAAATAAAGGAAATGAAAAACAATGCTAAAAGCATGTTAAGAGGGCAACAGTTGTGTAACTCTGTAGTACATTGCAGCATTACCAAAAAGAATTTACACTTTAGAAGTGAAAATGGATAAAACTTTAATTTTACATCCACTTGTGTGGAGGGCAGGCAGGTATATATCATAGGTTTAACACATTTGGTGGGCTAAAATGTAAAACCCCTGACCTTGCTAATAAGTGATACAACACTCTTCTAAATAACTGATCAGAATGTCAGAAAAAAGTTTCCATAAAGTCCGGTATCATTCTTTACAAGCATTTGTAATGGAAAAATAATAACTGATAAACGTGGCTTTGCCAACAGCAAAGGATAACTACTGCAAACAGTAAACCAATGGGTGCACTGTGAAATATAATCCATCAGTAATATTAAAATGAAGCATTTTGTAAAAATCAGCAACACATCTTTGCAGCAAGTCATTTATGAAACAACAAACAAGTTTTTTAACACCTTTATTAAATTATCACTAAAACACAGGCAAACATATATTAATAGAAAAGAAAACAAACCATATTAATGTTTCCATTTACATATATTATACATCACATATGTTCTTTTTTATAACTATTCCCTGTTCCAATATTACATAATTGCTCAATTCCAGCCTTTCCTTAAATCTCACTCTTTCTCCAGAACATTATTCTGCATGTATTGTTCCCACAATTTCCAATTATTTCAATGTAATTTGCTACTTGCCTTTTCTAAAGATCCAACTTACAGGTCTTTTATCTCTGTTACAATATTCAGGACTTCAAATACAGTTGGTTTAAATTTTGATTTCCATTTATTACCGATGCTTTTGGCAGCCACCAGAATTAAACTTAACAATGCCTTACTATGTCTAGGCAATTCCGATCCTATGCCCCTGATCAAAAGAATAATTTCCTTAGATACACCCATTTCCTTGTCCAATATTTCTGACAGACTACATTGTAGAAAATTTTCAAAATTTGCCAACTCATTACACTCCCAAAATATATGTTTCTGCTTACCTCTTTCTTCTTCATCACACCTCCAACATTTGAAATCTACCTGAGGAAAATTCTTTGGAGTCTGCTTGGGGTATAAAATACCCATGCAAACACTTCCAAGCAAATGTCCTAAACCTTCTAGATTTTGTTGCATACTTGGGAGCCAAACATATGTCCTCCCATTGTTCCCTTGTAAATTGCTTATCCAATCTCTACTCCCAATCTTTTCTAAACAACTCTGAATGATTTTATAGTTATCTTACAATATTGTATATGCCTTACTAATTATCCCTTTTGTAATAACAGCTTCTGTTCTGGATTTAGCTAAAAGCTCTACCAGAGCAGGTCTTTCACGTAGGATTCCACTATCCCTTTCTCTTTGCCTGTACTCTGAAATTAATCTCTGGTAAGGAAGGCAATCTCTAGACTGCAGTCCATATGTCTTCTTGGTCCCATCCCATTGTATTACCTTGACCTGTCTAGTTATTTGCTCCCAATCCCTTGCTTCTATTGCCAGTTTTCCCCAGTAAATTTCACCCCCTCTTGCTTATTTTTTGTACCCTTACTTGCAGTCATCCCTATTGGCAAAATCTCCTTTCTCCATTCTTTTGTTGGCTTAGTTCTTAAAATACTTTCTGCTACTTTATGAATATAATATTCTGTATGGCTGTTGTCATACTCCTTAAGGATTTGCATCCAAAATTCCACTCCCTCATTTCATCATCAGCCCCCCTTTCTACTTTGAATTATAAGCCTTAATTATGTAACTCTAAAGTATCCATTTAAATTAAGTTATTCTAAACCAGCTTATTCTATTGAAAGGATCACCTTATCCCACTTAACCTTTGCCCTCTTCCCCTCTCAGATAAATTCTTTCAGCTCTTTAATAATTATTTCCACAACTTCTCCTCTGGTTGATAAAAACATGCCTAACCCATATACTTATTGGATGAAAACATTGTCACGGTTTCTATTTTACTATCTATATCAATAAACAAGAGCTTCCAGTTTCAGTTTTTGCATTAATTTTTGTTTAGTCTCTTCCCCCGTATCTTTAGCTGCATAACAGAAGCCTTTTTATTTTTTTTCTTCCAATAAACATCTTTATTAAATTATCACATATAGGCCGTGGTGGAGCAGTGGTTAGCGTTGTCACCTCACAGCAAGAGGTTCTTCTGTTCGATTCTCGGCTGGAGCGTCTTCTGTGTGGAGTCTGCATGTCCTCCCCGTGGTTGAGTGGCATTTAAAGACATGCAGGTAGGTGCATGTGTGAATGGGTGTGCTTTCTTTGAAGGTTGGGCATCGGGCTGGCAACTCGGCAGCATAAAAATCCACTGCCAATCATTAGCAGACCGGAGTTCTGCTGTGGCGATCCTAACCGGGAAAAGCCGAAAGACATTACTTTATTAAATTATCACATATAACATAGGCAATCTTACATTTATATAAATGAATAACAAACAACACTGACACCACTTTAGTTGCAAACATTATAAATCACAGACACCATTGAAATAACAGTAGTTACAAACATTATACATCATTTATAATCTATCCAGTCATTGTCAGTTAAGCATCACATGGTTTATTCAAATCCTACCTTACACCTTGCTCCTTCTCTGCATATATTGTTACCACAATTCCCATTTTCCTATCTAGTTTGCTCCTTCCCTTTTCTAAAGATCCCAGTTCCAGTTGTAAAAGTGTATAAAGTTGGTCTAGACTTTGATTTCCATTTTCTAGTAACTGCTTTTTTGGCAGCCAACATAATTAGATTCAGCAAGGCTTTACTATGTCTAAGCAATTCTAATTCTGTATCAAAGCTAAAAAAAAACATCTCCCCAGTCAATCCAATCCATTTACCCAGATCTCCAACACAGTAGTCTTCGGGAAATCCCTAAAGTCTGCCAGCTCACTACACTCCCCAAAAATATGTTCCTAGCCACTTCTTTCCTGCCCATCACACCTCCAACATTTGCTATCCACCTAAGGAAAAATTCTTTGGAGTTTACTTGGGGTATAAAAATACCTATATAAACACTTCCAGGCAAAGAACTTCAATCTTCTAGACTTAGCTGCATATTTGGGAGATACACATATATCCCCCCATTGTCTCTTTGTGAATTGCTTATCTAGTTTCTCTTCCCAATCCTTTCTAAGCTCCTCTGATTGATTCTTATAGTTATCATATTTATATGCTCTACCAATTATTCCATTTTTAACTGCAACTTCTGTTCTAGGTTCTATTAAAAATTCTACCAGTGATGGCTTTCATTTAAGAGCCCCTCTTTCTCTTTGCCTATTCTCTGGTATCAGTCCTTTAAAGGGAAGGCAATCTGTAACCTGCAGTCCAAATAAATTCTTGGCCTCTTCCCATTCTATTACCTTTCCCTTTCTAGTTATTTGGTCCCATTTCCTTTGCCAGTTTTTCCCCAATAAATTCCAGCCCCCTCTTGCCTATTTTCTGTATCTGTAACCAAAGTCATCCCTAACAGCAGAATCTCTTTTCTTCATTCTCATGCTGGTTTACTTCTTAGAATACTCCCTGCTATTTTATGAATATAATACTCTGTATGATTGTTGTTGTTCTCCTTAAGAGTCTGGATCTAAAATCCCAATCTCCCCTTATTTCTTGAGCTTCCTCCCTGTATCATCATCATTCCTTTCCACTTTGAATTATAGTTTTCTGCTTCTGCTATGTATAAGAGCCTTAACTGTGTTGCTCTAAAATACTCCCTCAAATTGGTTAATCCTAGTCCACCATGTTCTATTGGAAGACTCAGCTTATCCCACTTGACTCTTGCTGTCTTCTCTTCCCAGATAAAATCCTTTAACTCTTTTTTAATTGATATCCACAGCTTCTCCTCTGGTTGATAAAAATATGCCCAACCTGTGTATAGGACTAAAAACATTTTAACTGCTTGTATCTTAGTATCCATATCCATATAACAAAGCTTCCAGTTTCTCAATTGTTGTATTATGTTCTGTTTAGTCTCTTCTCACATATCCTTAGTTGCCACAACAGAGTCATTTCTAATCCATACCCCTAAATACCTCATTTTATCACGTACTCATAAATATGGATATTGTTGGACCAATTCATGTGTGGGTACATCATTTATTGTTATTGCCTTTGTTTTAGCTTCCTTAATTTTGTATCCCGAGAAGATTTGAAACTGTCTTAAAATATTCCACAACACTGTAATATCTCTTTCTGGTTTTGTCATGTATAAAATAATATCACCTGCAAACCGATCCAGCTTTTCTGACTAACATATCAATTATATCCTTAAATTTCTGAATCCCTTATTTTCTTTGCCAATGGTTCTAAATATAATGCAAACAAGGGACAACCGTGCCTGTTCCTCTACACAAGCATAAATTATCAGAGAGGACCCACCCACTTTAATTTTTGCCTCTGATCCCTCAGATATACTCCTAATCAACCTTATAATTGTATCAGGGAAAGTAAATGCTTCCATTGCCCTGCTCATAAAGTCCCAGTCTACTCTGTCTAATGTTTTCTCTGCATCAGGACTCACCAATAACAGTGATATTTTCTTACATTTTGCTTCCCTCTGGATCATCAATGTTCTGTTAATATTGTCAAATTTTTGCCTTCCCTCCACAAAACCACACTGATCCATATCTATCAATTTTGGTATCACTTTTGCCACTCTTTTAGCCATTATAGACATAAACACTTTATAATCATGGTTTAGTTTTGAAATGGGTCTGTATGAAGCTGGATCCAATGGATCTTTACCCTCTTTAGGTATTACCGTTACTGCCACTTTCTTCCAGGATGCTGGTACTTCTCCTCCTCTTACAATACTGTTAAACAAAACCTTCCAGATATTTATCAGTTTTTTTCCTCCTAGCTTCCAAACTTCCACAGGAATACCATCTATTCCTGGGGACTTTCCTGTAGATTGGTTATAAATAGCCATTTTTATCTCAGCTCTTCCTATCCTGTTAGTAATTGAGTCTCATCTACCTGTAACCTTAGCATATTTAATTCTTCCATGAATATTTCCATTTCTACCTTTTCTTGATTTCCATATTTCTCTGCTTTATACAAATTTTCATAACATTTCAGAAATATTTCTATTACTTCTACAGGATCTCTTTTTATCTTCCTTGTTGCAGGCTCCTTAAGCTTAGTGGCAGCCTTTTCCACTTTCTGTTGCCTGAGTCATTGTGCTAAAAGTTTTTGTGCTCTAGAATTATTATTGAAAACAGTTGTTTAACAGCAATCTTTCTAAACTCATGCATATTATTGAGGTAATCCCTTATTTTCTGTTAGCATTCTGCAGTTGCTCCTTTTCTTGTTCAGAGAGATTCTCCTTATTTTGCAATACGATAACATCTGTCAGTTCCTCTAAATATTTCTTGTTACTTCTTAACCATATCTCCACCCTAGTTTTAAACTCCACTTGAATTTTATCCCACTCCCTTGCTTTATTTTCAGAAGAAATTTCTATCTTCTGTAGTAGATCCTGAATTAATTCCAAAACCCATTCCTTAAATTCCTCTCTCTTCAACCTATAGGCGGGAAAGTGCCAGTGTCTCATTTTTATTTCATTACCTTGCGTTTTTATTTTAATTATTTTTTTATTAGTTATTGGCTGCATTTCAAGATCTACAATTAAATGCACATGTTTCTGGGAGATATAAATTTTATCTAGCCTAGCCCAGTTTTTGTATCTTGCAGAATAATATGTAAATTCACTCCAAACTCCTAGTTCTAAATGCACATCTTCTATGCCAAACATTTTCATAAATTTCTTCAAAAATCTGCCATCTTTTGTTATATTTTCACTTCTAGACCCTCAAGACACATCTTCACGGTTGCAAACCAAATTCCAGTCTCCACCTATAAGTAATATTTCATGATAAAGCTAAATATTTCTACTAGAATTTTCTTAAGCTCCATTATAGCAGTTTTAGGTGGAATGTAAATGCATGCCAATGTAATCCTCCTGCCTTGCCAATAGCTCCTTAGTATTATATATCTTCCATTGTTATCTTTTTCCCCCTATTCTATCACTATTGGAGCTTGTCTTGCAATTAATATAAGTACTCCTCTTTTCCTTTGTTCCAGATATTCTGCTGAATAACCATCCTGAAAACCTTTCTTTATCAAATTCACATGTTCTGTTCCTTCCAGGTGTGTCTTATGTAGCATAACTATTGGCACTCTAGATTTTTTAATATAGTTCGCTACTCTTTCTTTTTTATATTTATCTGTAAGACCATTCAGATTGAAAGCCATTATAGAAAGCATCATTTTCTTATATAGTTATTACCACCTTTTATGTACAACTGCTTCTTGTGTTAAATGTCTAGTTCCAACTTTTATGTTACATGCATATACTGTGCAGCAGGTTGGTCTTTTATACAGCTACTTCTTGTCATATCCATTTGAGCCTATGCCACATCTTACATAACTTTTTGTTTTATTTGAAAGCCCTCAAACAGAGCAAACAACCCACTTCCCAAAACCTAGCAACTTAATAATAACACACAAAACTATGTACATCTTCAAATATTGAAGTTTTTGCTTCCTAATATGAACAAAAGTTCTAAGTTGATAGCCACACAGACAGGCTAGAGTTAACCAAAAAGAAAGTTGACCCATGCTAAGATGCATAATGTACAGCGTGTGCTATTAGTAAATGCTATTTGATTTTGTCTATCTGTATAGCTCTCCCAGCTGAAAGAACAATTGAATGTTTTCAGTAAACACTTTCTCCAAGCCATTTCTCTTTATCAAATTGTCTTCTAGTGACATTCAGACTAGACACAAAATTGCTAAGGATACCTTGTTTACAAGAAAAAAAAACTTATAATATTCAATATTCTTTTTCATTTACATGCTTTGTAAGAAACGTATTACTAGCTAACACCTAGGGTCTTAACCCAGTTGTTTCCATATGGAAGCATGGGAAAATGCACACTGATTTTTCTTTTTTCATACTCTCTTATCCAGACCTTTCCTCTAGCCCCCTTCTCCCCCCCTTTTTTTTACATTGCAGTACCTACATTTCTTAAAACTGAGCAAAGAAAAAGAGAGAAGAAGGGATAAAAAGAAAAAAAAATACCTGTTTATATTAGTGTCCCCATTGCATTTAAAAAAATAACTGAGAAAACTTTACTTCAAGTTTAATTGTTTTTGTCTTATCTTTAAAGCTCTCCCAGCTGGGAAAACCCCTGATTGCTTTCAGAGAACATTGTCCTAGACAATTTCTCTCTTCTTTTTCCCTCAGCCAATCCCCTTCCACCAGACTGTCTCCAATTTCCCTTTATCAGATTGTCTCCATGGAGACATGAGCAACAAATAGCCAGTTTTTCTATCAGATTGTTTCCATGGAAACATGAATACCAGCTGCAGAATTGCTAAGTATACATGCATTTGCTACAAAAAAGCCTCATAATATTCTTTTTCATTCACTTGCTTTGCTCTGTCTTAAAACTAATCTAAGGTCCTTAATCCAGTTATTTCACCATGCAAAAATGAGAAAAAGCACATAAATTTTAACTTTGTCATGCGTTTTTAACCAGGCTCTTTTTTTATATATATTACATTGCCTATATTTCTCAAAACTCTACAAAAAGAAAGACAGAAGAGGGGAGAAAAAGAAAAACAAAACAGCACCTGTTTACAATCCCCATTACACTTCAAAATAGCATGCAAAGAAAACCATACACCACAAATACAGTACTATTATTATTACCCGACCTGTCTCCATGTAGCAGGACTTGGGAAAAGATGTAATCTGAAGGTACTGTTAACCGATTTTAAGGAGGATTATTCCATTTAATCAACCTCCTAGAAATATCTTAATGGTCAATGTTCCAAAGCGAATAATCACAGTTAACCTGCTAAGGTGCCCTGGATAATACAACCGAGTAGCGGTCCTTTCCCTTGTCTGATCATTATAATGAATCTTTTGGCTTTATGTACAGGTGCACTTTTACATGCTATAATATAAAATTTATAGGGTACACACTAGAAACCTATTCTCAATTGTATGTGTCATTATACAAAGATCAGTGGGGGTCTGCTGAGAAAGAATGCATAGTTTACTTAGAAACAGCAGATAAGATGGAGGCATAACAGCTTTCCTATAGCTGCTATCACTCAACACCATTCTCTGCTATGGAGATCCATTGATGTTTTTTTTTTTATTTTTGCTAGATTATTTGTGTATCCATTACCACAAGGGTAAGCATATTGTTTAGTAGAATTTCTGTACATGTGTACCCATACATCTCTTTCCATGTCTGCTAACACGTATTACTTGTAAAAATGTGGGCTGGCATGTGAAGTAAGGGCAACTTTGCGGGTGGGTGCAATGTCATTCTGCATTTAACCAGCTACATAATTGCTCTGAAACTTCAACACAGATTTATTATATCAGCAAATAAGGGGTATATGTATATCAAAGGATGGGGATGTAATTTTTGTGGTAAGAACTTCTTTTACAATGTATTCTTTGTTAAAGCTATTAGCCCTCCCAGCCATAGCTTATTGCTCATATGCACCAAAGGAGGTACACTAAGTGTATTTTAAAACTTATGTGGTCATTCTACATCAGTGATATGGTTTCTGCATATTCTGCAAAAGTTAATATTACCCTGTTTGACAACAATATCTTGCCTATCGCTCAAAGGAGACTGAACTACCAATAAGTGTATTTTAAAACGTATGTGGTCATTCTACGCCAATATATAGTCACTGCATATTATGCAAGATTTAATTTTATTTTGTATGACAACAATATCTTGCCTGTTGCTCAAAGGAGGCAGAACTACTGTAAATAAGCATGACCCATAACTTAAACCGGAATTTATATAATCTGATATAAATATGGCTATATCTAATCAATAACTATTTCTCACTTAAAACACTTGAGATTGAAGCCAGTAGGATCATTTTACCTTATCCAATTCTGAGATGTAGGACATAACCTGACAAACTGTATCTCTAATTTAAGAAGGCACTGTTTTGTTCTCAATTATATGGTCAAATGCTATACCACAACTGTTTATGGATTCTGCAAGTGCTGTCGCTTACAATGCTCTAATGGCCAGAGATCCTAGGTACTCGATCTACTGTCCGGTCTAACTGCTTAAGGAAGCTAAAATGTAGAATATACTAACATTTATTACTTTTCTTAAGAGGCTGCTAACCTGATAGGTATACTGGGACATCCACCCTCATAGGCTTTTTCCTGACGCCTACAGCAGACATAATATATCTAAATGGTCTGCAAAGGTCAACCACAAATTAACCTCACTCCTACCTCCACTACTCAGAAGGTGGGAACATGTTGATATACCTCGAGGGAAAAACACCTACTTTTGAGCTAGAACAAGGCACAAACTCAGGTACTCACAGTTCTTATATGATTACCATCCTTGGGGGTCAATATGGAGACAGACCTGGGAATAAGAGTAGAACCGTACGGTGGTAAGGTCATCTTCAAGTAATTCTCATGACACGAGTAAGGATGAGGTTCTCCTAGTTGCCCCTACATGTCAATGACGATCAAGTATTCGTAAGGCATTATGGTACCTTATCTACTTAGTTACAACTTAAAAGAAAGGGAACATAAGGGGCTCCTCACACCACAAGACTAATTACACAAGCTTGAGAAAGGACCTCGCATAAGACGGAGGTAACATTGTTACCCACTAACAATCCCTTAAATATGACTACTACTCAAACAACCATTCAGGCTTAAAACTAAATCTGTATCGTCAGTGGCCTCCAGGTCAAGAGAGGGCATGAGAAGGGAAATAATAGGACACCTTCTTAGAGCTCATTTTTGTTCTATGGTATTTCCTAAAATAGTATTTAACACAGGGATTGGATCAGCGAATCACCGAAAGACTTAGACAAAACTTCTTCGAGATATAAGTATATCCTATGACTACCACACACTAAGAGGGATAAAGAATTAAGTTAGAATAGAGGTCTGTAATGGCATATACTTTATATAGACCGTGTTGACAAGATTGATTTGATCGAAAGCACCTTTTTTCTTGGGGAAATAAAGTTTGGTTATTACTAACAGGATTCTGAACATGATAAGTGATTGTGTGAAGTCTTACTAATTGTTATAAATCAAAATTTGTAATGTCATTTTACCTTTAAGATTTGCTCTGAATGAGATAGTCAGTATTATAACTCGAGACAGCTTAGCTCTCTAGCCGTTGTAAAATTTTGGGACAGTAATCTGGAATACATATTTCTTATACTGTACATGTGTTTTATCCTAGTAGTTAGAAAGATATTGATTCACCTGACTGCAACTCGTCCAAATGGTATATGTATTCCAGCCTCTTCCAGGTTGAAGGAGGAAGTGGATATGTACTGGATGAATGCTGGAAGAGATGCCCATCTATTGCTAAATGCTACGATGTATTCTTTTATGCCCTCTGTATTAAACATATATACCCTAGAAAGGATTAACCTCTTCTGTTACATACAAATGTTAAGGATGATATGTGGAAGATAGCCTCATGGAATGTCAAAGGCTTACAATCTGATAGCAAAAGAAAATTAATCCTTCATCTGATGTTCAAAACCAATTTAGACTGCATTCTGTTACAGGAAACACACTTGTTAAAAGAACAATGGAACAGCATAAATAATAAAAAATGGATCAAAGATATTATTGCGGCGGGGAATAGAACTAATAAAGTGGGGGTAGCTATCATTATTAAAAACTCCTTTAAACACACTATCTTAAAACAGGATTCTGACTCTGAGGGCAGATGGTGTTACTTTGTAACTAAAATAGACAACTTGGATAAACCTATTTTGATCTTAAACTTATATGCCCCTTGTACGATCCAACACAAATTTATAATGAACTTATATAACATCTTACATAACTTCTCAGGCCACTACTTTATAGTAGGGGGAGATTGGAATTCTATCCAGGATCCAATTCTGGACAGATCTAACAATCTGACCACAAATAATTCACAGGCCTCCTCCGCTATTTCTGAATTTAAAAATGACTTTAATTTATTTGACTCCTACCGTATTAATCCCGACAACCTGGATAATAAAGGGTATACCTTTTTCTCACACTGTCATAAGTCCTGGTCCAGGCTGGACTTTTTTCCAATTTCAGACATATTTCGGAAATTTGTAACTACTGTTTACACTGAACCGAGGTCAATTTCTGATCACTCAAAAATTACATTAACAATAGATTGGTCCCGCTCTATCCCCCCAAAAAATTTGTTAAGATGCTGGAAACTTAACCCTAATCTACCAGGAAAGACCGATATTAAAAAAGAAATAGATACCTTGTTAGACCAATGTATACTCGCCATTAAAGACACCAACACTCCGTTTGATATAACATGGGCTACCACCAAGGTTATGATCAGAGGTTTATTAATCAATAAATCTGCTTATTATATAAATAACCTCATCTCTAAAGAGAGGAGTATACAGGAAGAACTAAAATCCCTAGAAACACAAATCCAACAAAACTACTCATCGGAATTAGAGAAAGATATTAACCAACTCCAGGTTAAACTAGTATCCCTACAGGCTGAAAACCTATCATTCCACGAAATCAAAACCTTGGCAAATTATTCACACTGGGCTCAGCTTCCTTCTAGGTTTTTAGCGAGGTTGATTAACCAGCATAATAACACTCCCCCTATTTCAAAAATTAAGGTCTATCAAAAGTATCTCTGTAACACACAAGACATAATAAAAGTATTTGAAGAGATATATGAAGAAGTATACAACCCCATCCCTAGTATTATAGACGAGCATGAAGTAAACCTATTCCTTGACAAACTAACAATACCAACTGTAGAAGAACAACATCAATCTTTATTAGCAGCCGAGATCACACAAAGAGATACTATGTCATCGATCAATAACCTTAAAAATAATAAAGCACCTGGACCAGATGGCTTCACAGCGGAATTCTATAAAGCCTTTAGTCATAAGCTAGCAACCATACTATGTCACCTTTTTAACTCCATTATTCAGAAGGATGTTCACGACCCTCACCTAAGTGCATCTCAAACTATTCTAATTCCTAAACTGAATAAGGACAATACCAATCCTAATAACTATAGACCCATTTCTATTATTAATATAGACATTAAAATTTTGGCAGCAATTCTAGCAAGTAGGTTGAAATCTGTCATTAATAAAATCTCCTCCCCTGAACAATCAGGGTTCATAAACCAGAGACAAACTTTCGACCAGACCCTCACCCTAAATGCTATGACTTCTTTATCATTGATTAAACATACTCCTATTTACGCCCTTGCTATCGATGCATCCAAAGCATTCGACAGAATAAACAAAAGATTCCTGATCTCGGTTCTACAAAGATTTAAATTCCCCGCACAGTTTATCCACATTCTTAACACCCTTTATAAAAATGCATATACTACTTTACAAATAAACAAGCATAACTCAAAGAGGATAGTGATTAATAATGGAATTAGGCAAGGATACCCATTATCACCACTTTTATTTAACCTTTATATAGAACCTCTGCTTTTATTAATTAAACAGAGAACATTCCACTATATTCCAAGGTTATTTAATACCGAAATTCCTCTATCGGCATATGCGGACAATTTGAATATTTACTACTCCCTTCCCAACTCTGATATTAACAAAATAAATAATGCTTTACAAACTTTTTCCAAATTCTTGAACTATAAGGTGAATATAGATAAGACAACGATCTTCCCAATTAACATTTACTCGCAATTACCTAGTGAAAGATCTTTACCTAATATAAAAGTCAATTGCCATCTGCAATACCTAGGAATATCCTTCAAAACAGATGTAAATATGCAGCACCAAGATGGTTTATCTAGGTGTTGGAGTCTGATACAAAAAGACCTGGAAAGATGGACTCTACTAAAACTCCCGGTTCTCTCGAGGGTAGCCATTATCAAAATGAATATTCTCCCGAGATTACTGTATGTTCTGAATGCTACTAACACCCTGATACATAATAACGTCTTTAATAATATACACTCATCCCTCTCAAAATTTATATGGCACCCAAGACCCATCAGGATAAGCTATCAAAAACTTGTATACCCTAGGGACAAGGGAGGACTAGGTCTTCCAGATTTTAGACTAATGTATGAAATAAATAGAAGCAGTAGAATAATTAATATTGCAACTTTCAGAGAAGAATTAAATGCCTGGTGTCCATCTTGGGTCAAGCTCTATCACAATTATATCAAGAATCTTCTCATTAATCCCATGGCCCTTCCATTCTTAGACAACACTGCCAAAAGAAAGTATAAAATTCAAAATGACCTATGGTCCCAAATCAGATGTATGCAAAACCTGTTTAAATCCTTAAATCTACATTTGGCCTTTCACCTTCTCCAACCTTTACACCTTAATCCTAATATTAAACTAAACAAGAATTTGATTAATTTGAACTCATTCCCACTGATCAAAAGTAAAACTGTTCTGGACTTCTTCTTACTCAAGATGGAGGACATCTCTTCCATCAGAAGTAAATTTAAGCTTCCGATTAAGTACACCATCATGATTAGACAACTAAAAGACCTATGTAGTAGATTCTGGATGGATATGGACATCCCTGAATCTCAAATAGAGATGTGTAGGGTATTATGGAATCTACTAACTCGCAAAAAGAAAATGGTCTCTCACACTTATAAACTAATCTCTGCAATTAGATGCTCGAAGGAAGCTATTTATTCTGATTATTGGATAAAGCAAGACCCCTTGATTTCCTCTAAGTCTATCGCCCAAGCCATTCAAAAATTTTCCAAAGCTATTCCCCTGCTAAAATTCAGGTATACCCAACTTATGATCGTAAATAACGCATACTACACTCCAACTTTACTAAGCAAGATGTACAATGAAGTCCCACCTTATTGCCAATTCTGCCCTATGATGGAAGCAGATATGATTCACATCTTTTGGAGTTGCAAATGCTCATATAGGCTTTGGTGTGCCCTCAGAGTCAAACTAGAAAAAATGGGCTATGAAAAGACTACGCTCTCTTGGCAATTCGCCCTCCTTCATATACCCCCGGTAGGCAAGGACATTAAGAATATACACTTTCTAATAAGTCATTTATGCTGATAAAATATTATATCACCCTAAATTGGAAGGATAGATCTACTCTATCATGGGAAGGATTCAAACAGATAGCTAGGAAGCATATTTCTCCTCACAAATATTTGTGGTAATCCATGAGGCTAAATCCTACACAGAGGGAAACATGGAAAATGGTATATGAGTTTATACTATCATAAATTCACAGCGATTAAAACTCCTTTTTAGGTGCTCTGCATAGATGGGTTTTGTAAATAGTTAGTTTTGTGTAGAGAAACTTCTGTCTGTACCTCTTATTTTGTTTTGATGATTGTTATGATATGTATGATATGATGAAAGTTCAATAAAAAGATTTTCAAAAAAAAAAACAAATACAGTACTATTATGAAAAAAGGCTTACTTACAGTTACTTTTCTCCCCCTTCTTCCCCTCCCCAAAGCATTTTTCCAAATATTAATGACATGAAGTATGGCATATACTTTAGAGTCCCCAAGTCCAACAAATGTTGAAAAATAGCAAGATTTCCAGATTTTCTTACTGTTGTTCTCCATTGCCCAAATCCTGCCTCTGATTCATTTCCAATGTACTCTAGATTGTTCTAGTCAACTCTCATGCTCTCTTCCTTCTCACCAACATTTTCTGTTAAAATACCGGAAAAAGGTTTCACAGGTAAAGTCTCTCTGTGGTCTTTATTACCAGAAGAACAGGAAACAGAATCTCCTGTTTCACAGCTCGCTGTTTGTTGGACAGTTTATTTCTTCCTTAGCATGCCTTTCATCAGAAATTATTTGTCCCTCCAGTGAAAAATACCTTAAAGACAGCTGGATAAAGTAATTTGAACTCACACCTGCATCTCAACATGCCCTGAATAGTGGAATGAATTTACTCCTCTTCTGTCTTGTGTACAATGAGTAATCATTCTCCACAAATACTCTGCTTTCTCCCACTTTTAGCATTTTGTCTGTCTGCCACAGTTTTGTCAACATCAACTCCTTCTGCTAGTAGGATTGCAACTTTACTATTAAAGGTTTAGGTTGCTTTCTTATAGCTAGGTTTGGAGCATGCACATGATGTGGCCTATCAACTAACAACTGCTGTGGAAAAACAATCCAGTTGCTTATTTGTGAATTCATAAAATGAATGCAGTCTGTTCCTTCCAGCTTCTCTGGTATAGCTGAAAATCTCAGGGTTTTCCTACATATTGTGTTCTCTAATTCTATTATTTTTTGAAATATCTCTTCTTGAGCAGTTTCATATTCAGCCAGCCTTTTTTTCATTTTGACCTTTGATTTTATCATCTCATCTGAATATCTGTTTAAAGCTTTTCCATTTTTCCAGCCTTTTGTCATTTGTGTTGATATACCTCATCAGTGTTTTGCTTGTTTTAACTACTGCTGTACACAGTTGTCTTATATCTTCATGTAGGTTACTGGAAGCCATGTTTGAAGATTGCATTGCTTTTTACTGAGTAGCTGCAGAACTTTCTCCAGTCAGTGTTTCTTCCTCACTTTTTGCAGCTGTTTTTTTTCCAGGTCTTCTGTATTTCTTTATTCCTGACATCCAGGCAGTGCACTTACTAGCCAGTTACTGAAATTTACCCATAAACACAAGTCTACTGACCTACTCTGCTGAGTTTCTGTTTTCACAATGGGAGAGCTAGAAATAAGCTGTTACTCAATGTGCAGTCGTCTTGGAAGTCAAACAGAAACCTCTATAGTCCATACTCAAATACTTCACCTTATCATGTCCCCATAAATATGAGCATTGCTGAACCAATTCAAGTGTTGGCACATATTTTATGGATATAGCCTTTGTTTTATCTTCATTAATTTTATATCCCCCACAAAACTGTCTCAAAATGTTCCACAGCACTGACATGTCCTTTCCTGGATTTATCAGGTACAAAATAGTACTGCATTCAAATAAAGCCAACTTTTCTTGATTACCATACTAATTGCATCCTCAAATTTCTGAGTCTCTTATTTTCTTTGCCAATTTTTTTAAATAGAAATCAGATAATAGAAAAGGGAAAATAGGACATCCCTGCTTGGGCCCTCTGTTTAGAGAGTAACATAGAGAGTAACCCTCCCAATTTAATTTTTGCCTCCAATCTCTCATAAATCCTGCTAATTAACCTTACTATTGCGTCAGGGAATGCAAATGTTTTCATTGCCCTACTCATAAAATCCCAGTTTATTCTGTTGAATGCTTTCTGTGCAGCAAGAACCACCAACACCAGTATTTTCTTATGTTCTTATTCCCGCTGGATCATCATTATTCTATTAAGGTTGTCAAATGTTTGCCTGTTCTCCACAAGAACCACACTGATCCACAGCAATTTTAGCAACACCTTTGCTATTCTTTTAGCTAGTATAGACATAACACTAATAATCATGGTTTAAGATTGAAATGGGTCTATATGAAGCTGGGTCTGATGGGCCTTGGGGAGATTAGGTATTACAGCCACCCCAGCTTTCTTCCAATATGTTGGTGCTTTCCCTCCTTTTAAAATACCATTAAACAAAATCTTCAAGATTTTTATCATTTTCTTCCCTCCAAACTTCCACAGGAATACCATCTGTCCCTGGAGACTTTCCCGTAGATTATACATTCCCATTTTTATCTAATATCCTCCTATCTTAGCTGTTAATTGTTAAACCTCATTTACCTCTAACCCTTGGCATACTTAAGTCTTCCATAAATATTTCCATTGGTTCTCTTTCTTGATTTCCACATCTCTCTGCTTTATACAAATGTTCATACAGTTTCCAACATATCTCAAATTCCTCTACAGCAACCCTGGTTATTTTTCTTGTTATAGGCTCTTTGAGTTATGCAACAGAATGTAGAAAGGGTTGTTGTGCTAAAAGTTTGGAGCTATTATAAAAAACAATTGCTTAACAGCAATCTTTCTAAACCCAATATTATCCAGATACTTATTTTATTTTTACCATTCTGTAGTTGCTCTTCTTGTTTAGTGAGATTCCCCTTATTCCGCAATACTTTAACCTTTGTCAGCCCCTCTAAATAATTCCTATTACTTCTTAACCATCTCTTTCTCTGTTATTCCTACCCTATTTTAAACTCCATTTTAATTTTATCACATTCTCTAGATATAACTTCTGAAGAAATGTCTGTCTTCCATAATAACTCTCAAATAATTTCCACTACCACTTACTTAAATTCCTCTCTTTTTAATAGGTAGGTGGAAAAGTGCCAAAGTCTCATTTTGACTTCATTATTCTGCATTTTTATCTTATTTTTTTATTAGTGCATGATCTGAAATAACTACTGGATATGTGTCAAAGCTTTCAATTAAATTCACATATTCCTGTGAAATATACTTTCTATCTAGTGTACCCAGTTATTGTACCTTGGTGAATAATACGCAAATCCTCTCCAAGTTACTACTATTGAATTCATGTTTTCCATATCAAACATTTTCATAAATTTCTTCAGAAATCTACTCTGTTTTGTTATATTTTTCCCTTCTAGGTCCCCAAATACATTCTCATTGTTGCAAATCAAATTCCAGTCCCCAGCAATAAGTAATATTCCCTCCTGAAAGCAGATTATTTCACCCCTAATTTTCTTAAGCTCCATAATAGCAGTTTTTTGGTGGAATTTCAAAACATTCCAGAGTAATCCTCCTCCCTTGCCAGAAGTCCCTTACTACTACAAATCTACCCTTATTATCCACCCCCCTTCTATCACTATTGGAGCTTCTGTAGCAATTAGTATAATTACTCTCCTTTTCCTTTATCCCTGACATTCTGCTAAATATCCATTATTTCTTTATAAAATTCACATGCTCATTTCTTTCCAAATGTGTCTCCTGCAGCATTACTATTTGAACTCTGCGTTTCTTAATGTAATTCAATACTCTTATACCTTTTTGCTCATACCAGTAAGGTCATTTATGTTCCAATTTCCAAAATAACATGGATACTGCAGCCGTTATGGGAAGAAGTTATTGTTTCCACCTATTATGTATGACAGCTTTTTTTCTATGTGTATTTCCAATGTTTATGATACATGCATACAGTAATGTTTGGCAGGTTCATCTTTTTTACAGTTGTTTCTTGTCAACTCCACTCGAACCTATGTCATGTTTTTCAAGACTTTTTGTTTTAGTGAAACCCTTAAACAAACAAAAAACATGTTTTCAGAATACCCACACAACCGATTAACTTATAACAAACACTTGAAACTATGCCCATCTTTAAATAATGATATTTAACCCCCCTGATGGGAATAATTACCCCAAATTGACAGCTGCACATACCAGCATTACCTAATCTAAAATTAAGGTTACCCATTATAAAGCGCATGTTACAACCTATGCACATACGTATACCAACTGTTGTCTGTTCTTTCTTTATCTCTATTCCCCTGCCAGATGTGAAAAACAGAAATCATTAGCTTATAGCTTTAAGAAAAAGTGCACTGACTATCTTTAATTAAAACTAAATTATACACTGTTCTATTAAATGCACTGAAGTACTAAGCCTGCTAGGGAAACTGCGCTCAATCACTTCTAATAATTTCAAACTTTATTTTTTACTGAATTGTTTGCCCTTGTACCTTTACATTTTACATTTCCATTAGCAAATAAAGTTCAGAACTCTCAAGTTTAATTGCTTGCACCCACAAGCATCTTGTGTCCTTGGAAACATAAGAACAGAATCTAGAGCTGTCTTAAGCTGCAGACTTCTTAAATCCTACTGGACATTTGATTAAGGAAAAAAAATAAGCTAATATCATTGCATATGCAAAAAACATTGTACTTCTCATGGCATTCATCATTCTGTCTTATTTTTCAAACCTAATTGCTTATAGAAAATATTTATTTATTTATTTTATATTTATCAATTTATTTATTTAACATTTGTTTACCAGGAAAGTCTGACTTGGAATGAAGCCAATTTTAGCAGAGGCCCGGGGAGAAATGCTCCAGATGCATGTCTTTATAATGTGGGAGGAAACCGGAACACCCAGAGGAAACCCACATAAATGCATGGAGGACATACAGATTCCACACAGAAGGCACTCAGTGGAGAATTAAACCAGAGAACCTCTTGCAGTGAGTCAACAATACTACCACTGCACCAGTGTGCCAACCTAACCTTTTTAGATTAAGCAAGGGGCATTAATGACATTCACCTATGCAAAAATAGGAGGAAACATCTCAACTGTACATAAAATATAATCAGTGCACTTTTGCAACCCATCCCCACCAGAACAACTCAAGATTACAGCATATTAACTTAAACTTGCTTTTGTCTAGCCTTTTTTCTCTTTTCACATTGTAATGCCTACATTTCTTAAAACTGAAAAAGTACTTGTTTACTTTTATCACATACAATTACTGAAAAGACTTGCACTCACCCACATATTTAAGATACCCCTGAGTATATACTACACAAGTCTGCTTTACTATATAACATGCAGTTTGCATCATGAAGGTTTTTTACAAATATTAAGAACAAAAATAGTTTTATAGTTACTTTTTTCTTTTGACAAGGGCATTGGTTCTAGACTATAATAGCAGTATTAGGCCTCTAAACAGTTAATTCCCAATAACTGGATGAATGTTTTTGTTCTTTTAACTTGGTGGGGAGATTAGGTCCAACCTCAAAATTTGTGTATAAAAATAGTTTTAATTTGAAGTCCATTTTTGGGAGGACAATTTTCAAGGGAACTGGTGTTAATAGAAAGGTTGGAATGAGGGAATGTGGAGCCTTAAGCAATGTAGATACATTTTTTCTTGGATCTCACTTTACTATTACAAGTTTTCCTAGACTAATTTCCCTGACCAGTTGCTATGATTGCAATACTAGGGGGTAGGTCTATATATTTAAAATGAGAACGTATTTTTTATTAATGATGAATTTTGTGTTATGATTGACATTTTTATGTGAGATGTGACTATTTAATAGTTTTACATTTTTTTTTAAGGATTCTCTTTGGATAGGTGTGGTTTGGTGCTACATCCCCTATTTAAATTATGAGAAATTATGCTTTTATTTGACTCTGAAGAAGTTCCGTAAGCATACGGAACAAAAGCACTTAGTCTTTTATTTATAAATTAAAGTTGTTGGCATTTGCGGGTCATTATTTTTCTTTGTTTTTACTAAGTTTAGGGCAGGGAAATATGGTGTATGGACCTACACAGTTGTATAAACACACACTTGCACTGCAAGGAAGAGCATTGAGAAATGTTACCTGTTAAGGGCTTGCAAGTGTGGATTATTAGTCTGACTGCAGGGACAGTGTTTCACAGTCTGTCCTCAGATGTATACTTACCAAGAGTGTGTTAGGAAGAAGAGACTCACCCAAAATGTCTGGAATTACATTGAATTACTTAGAACGTTCCTAGCATTTTTATGAATGAATTATGATCACACATTGTGCCTCTTGAATACAAAATTGTCTGCAGTTCTACATATGTACATTACTCATTAAAACAGATCAAAAGCAAAGTAAATGAAATTGCATTATTGTTAGAAAAGCATAGACAAGGGAACAATGCTTTAAAAAATAAGGAGAAGATAAAGTGTTGCAAATATTTGTTTTATATTGTGTGAGGAACTATCAGCTTAACTGTTGTCAATATCCCATTTATCCATGCATCTACTGGCAATTTGCAAAGGACAGCTGTCAGAACTTGGTTCTTTTGCAGTTTTAATGTGAAATGATATGTCACATCTTGATTATATGTAATCTACTTTCCCCCTAGTATATGTCTGTGTCTGTGGCAAATAGTAGTAACAATCTCAAGTGTATGTTGTTAATGCCCTGGTTTAATGGTTGAAATTCAGAGAGGGTATTGTTTATGTCAATGTAGTGATGTTTAAGGAGCATATGTTCATGTTGCAAGAGAACAAAGTTGAGAAAACATCACAAATGTACATTTTAATTACTAGTTTCACAATCTTTCCTTTTTTTTCTCTCTCTCCCTCCATCTTTTGTGTGCTGTTTGGCATTACACACTCTTGACTGGCAGTTTATCAATAGCAGTTAATAAGAGTTCACTTCTTAGTGTAAAAAAAATACAAATTTAATTTGGAATGCTATCAGCAGTTCTTTTATCAGCACTCTGGACAGCAGTGGGTGAAAAAATCCTAGCTGTAGCTAACTCTCTCTCTCTCTCGTTGTGGGACAAGGTTAAGTGGTATGTGCTTAGAGAAAGAGGCCACATACTGCAGAGTTCAATACAATTTACAGATATTTTTTATGACTGGATTCAGAATAAATATTGACACCCATTGTTGTATATGAAATTAGCAGGTTAAAGTCTGTGACAAATGCTAAAAATCTTACATGTAGTCTGTGTGAATTGATATTACAAAATGATGTTGTAAACTCACTTCTCATTATTAACAATATGTGTTGTGAATGTTGTAACATATGAGAATTTGTAAAGTGTGATAACACAAAAGCAGTAACACAAGTAATTATATTGTAAATGTTTATGTCATGAGTAATTGTATATACTGTGCCAAGGAAAAAAACTGTCATTTTCTGTGTGTCCCCTTTAAGAACAATTGCATTTACATGAAATCCTGATAATATGCAACCTATATTTTACTTGTAAAGTGGCAAGCAGATGTGTAAAAGATGTATCATGTTACTGCTATGTGTGCTGTGTTCCTTGCTAGATATATATCCTTTAATTATGTACTTTGCAATGCAAGTTATTTTTAATGTCTTCTGCATTTGGCTGGTGAAGGCAGAGATGGCATTCCGTTTAGAGCACAAAGGTGGGGTGTGGAGGAGTCCAGGATTTTTGTGGCACTCCTTGTCATGCATTATACCCAGAGGCTACTGCAGGGGGATTATATAGGGTCTCAGGTTTAGCAGCACACAAACATGCTTCACTGATGAAGGGAAAACAAAAAGTAAAAAATTTAATTTGGGCTGCCACCTGTAGTGCAAATGAGGCAGATGATGATGCATGGACTTCAGCACTCTGGATAGTACCGATTGAAGACAATGCACCTGTCACCTTACTTTCTTGTGGCATAAGGTGCAAGTGTAGTGATCTTAGAGAAAGAAAACAGGCAATGTATAGTTCAAATCCAGTTTACAGATACTTTCACAGAGGGGGTCAGAATGCCATTTGAGACACTTTGATTAGGAACGTAACACTAAATACAAATGATCATAACTATGTTTATTGCAACACATTTGTCATTAATACTTGCTATACAAGTCCAATATAATGTGAGTGAAGCATGTTAAACATGACAATGATATTTGATTTAGAATGCACTTGCAGAGGTATGATGTGCACAATAGATTTAATTATGACTCATCACGTATTATAAGCATGCATGTAGGACAGTATGTCTTGTGAAGTATGTATGTAACATATTCCAACATATATATCTCAGGTCATGCAACTCCATGCATCTGAAATCATAGGACGTTATTAGGCTATTGGCCCTTTGGCCCTTATAAGCCTAGCCAAGAGTTTAGCCAACATTTAGACAAGTCAGCATCCAATGCCCCTGTCCAGCGGGGACACAGGGGAAATCCCATGGGTGTATTTTCTCTTTCCCATCCGGTTATTCAGGTTGCACTTAAAAAGGGATAAAGAGGTACTTTGCTTGACGTGGAGAGGGAGTCTATTCCACAGAGGGGGGAGTCTCTGTGACACAAATCTGTCCTGCCAACAAGTCCTATTGATGTCACAGACCAGGATGAGGATGCATGTGTGGGTTACTCAACTGGAGCTTGACTTGCAGATATGCAGCAGTCCCATCAAGGCAGGGCCTGATATCACCTTGTATGCCAGGGTTCACCTCTGAGGAGTCTATATGAAACTGAGTAGAGGGATAGGACTTTTAGCCTATCCGTGTGTGGTAGATGTTTGAGGCCCTGGATTCTCCTGGTGAGGAACCTCTGTGATCTCTCCAGCTGCTGCATGAGCTTTACTAGGTACATGCTGAAAGGGTTGTTGTACGCAATAATGGGTCTTATAAGGGAAGAATACAGGGATATTATGACCTCCTTGTCCCTGGATAAGATAGCCTTACTTGTGAGGTGGGCCATGTAGAAAGCTTTCCATACAACAGAAGCAACATGGTGGTCAAAAGTCAGGTTGCTATCATCCTGAGTGCCCAAATCCATCATGACTGATTGTGTGCTTAGGACGTTATTAATGTGATAATTTGTGGGACTGTCACTCTCCTCATAGGGGATGATGATGCATTTTTTTGGTATTCAGCTTGAGGCCATGTTTCTGGCACCAATCATTTGTTTGGGTGAGACCCTCTTGGAGGATGCCCACATCACTAGGGGAATTGATGACACTGCCCAGCTTGCAGTCATCTGCAAACTTGATCAGCCATAGACAACTGTTTTTGGCCTGCACCTCAGAAAAGTAAATACCAAATAACCGAGGCCCCAAGACTGAGCCCTGGGGTACACTGCTTGTTACAGGTCTACTGCTTGAGGTGGTTTCCCCTATTTTGACTAGGTGGGTTATATGAGTAAGCCAGTTTGCTACCCATCTGGCAACATATGGATTGATGCTAGCTGAGAGAATGTATCTATTACGCCTGAGCGGGGAATAGTGTTGAAAGCTTTGGCCAGGTCAATGAAGGTGGTGTGTACCTTCTTCCCCTCATCCATGGCTTTGGTGACTGTCTCAAAGAAGTCGACCAAATTTAACAGGCATGACCTCCCCTTGACAAAGCCAAACTGTGTGAGATTGAGTGGAGGTTGCCAGTGTCCTTCTTAATGAGGTCCATGATAATCCATTCCATGGCCTTGCAGATCAGGCTAATTAGGCTGATGAGTCGATAATTTCCCAGATCAGTGAACGCTCCACCTTTGTGCAAAGGGATGACAGTGGTTGTTCTCCACACAGCTGGGATGAAGCCAGTACTCTGGCTTTGGTTGAATAAGGCACCTAATGGTGCTGCAAGTTCTTGCCTGAGTTCATGTAGGATGCAGCCTGGGATGTTATTGGGTCCCACGGAGGCTGTATCTTTTGCCTTTGAGAGAGCAGTGCTAACCTGTCCCCTAAATATAAGAGAAAGAGGGCAGGTGCTGGTGATGTCCTGATTTACTGATGGGTGAGATAGAGGGGTGAAGTTTTTGCGTAATCTGTCAACCAGCAAGTTTGCTATATCTACGGCATTTGTATATGTGGTGTCCTTGACCACCAGATCTGAGCAGATCTGGGTGCTTCTTTTGTATTTACTGTCAAAGATACTACTTTTTATATGGGAATGCAGCCTCAAAACTTCTTAAACTCACACGCAAACAGGCATCTTGAATTATATCTCCATACATTTTTTAATTAGTATATCTCTAACTATTATGTTAAAAAATACATTCTCCTGTGCCACTGACAGTTAATAAGCAAAGTTTAACATGTTCCTTCTTTATCTCATGAGTTTGATTCCTAGGTGGTAATACTCCATCTTATTAGTGTCCAAGTCCCAACATCCATATATGTCGCAAGTCATACCATTTTTCTTTCAACCAACAATGATTATAACAAATACCATAAAGCATTTCACTATTTAAATTGGAACATGTCAGTAGGTTGAGAGTCTCGCATGGACAAATCTCATTGCCATATTTCCATCTTCTGTGCTTTCTGATGTAATCAGTGCCGGTATATCAGCCACTGCTGTGCTTTCAATTGGGCAAATGCAGTTGGCACGGCTGTTATATGCAAGATCTGAATTGGGCGCCAATTCAGACACATATTTCTATCGTGACTTCTGCAGACATGGTTGGAGACAGTAGGAATTGTATTCCATTTAGGCCATACAACAAGTGGGCTGTTTAGGAGTCCAGGATTTTTGTGGCATTCCTTGTCAAGCACTACAGATGGAGGCTACTGCAGGTGGATTATAACTTGGTCTCAGTGTAAGACTGAGGATTGAAATAGATTGGCCAGGGCTGTCTCCAGTGCAACTAGCATTTCATGCACTGAGGAAGAATGCCATCACCTCTACAGTGACATGAAGAAGAGTAAGCAGGACCTCCTGAGCCAAAGGGAGGTGAATTTGAGACTGTCATCACCCATCAGTTGTGCAAATATAGTGACCCATCAGAAGTCAATGATAGAGCATAGATTAACCAGCCTGTACATTTATTCATTATGCTTTCGTATCTTGTTTTATTTCTCTTCTGCATAACTATAGCCCTGACCCGTGACGTGCATTAGGAGAGACTGACTTGCCTCAGATATGCACAGGGTAAGCTTGCATCAGGTATTAATGCAAGACAGATAATACTTCTCAGGCCATCAGTCCATATCAGTTTGAGCAGAGATACCTAAACTTTATATCAAGCATACATGCCTGATTGTGTTAGCCAATGAGTCGTCGTGTCTTTCGGCTTTTCCCGGTTAGGGGTCGCCACAGTGGAATGCCGGTCCGCTAATGATTGGCAGTAGATTTTTACGTGCTGGCTTGCTGGGCCTAATGCACAACCTTCAACGAAGGAACGCCCATTCATGCATGTCGCTACACAGAAGACACTCTAACTGAGAATCGAACGGGCAACTGTGAGGGGACTGCAAGTAAAACATTGAAAAGTAGACTTCCAAAGAAGTTCACATTGCCCAACAAAAGCAGCAAACCAAAGCGCCCAAATCCACCCCCCCCCCCGTGTCAGCGTCCTCCCCGCTCCAGACATGCCACCCAGGCCTCACCACACTATATATATATATATATATATATATACACATATATATATATACACACACATGTGTATATATATATATATATATATATATATATATATATATATATATATATATATATACACACACATGCATACATACATAGCTTAATTCTGGGTGGGTTCAATACCCAGAAACAGATATTAGGCTTTTTTACAGGATAGCATTTATAAAATATTAATTGCAATATGACATAACATTAACAATTCCGTTTTTGAAAATGCATTTATTTACTTTGAAAGCATATATCTAATATGACAGAGTCAGAAATGTTTCTACTTGTAATGTCATAACTTTGTGATTGATTGATTTTATGACATGTTCATGCCTTCCCATCATATCTGGATATGGTAAAGGTGTACATATTTATTTCTCATACTTGTTTAAGAATTGCAATAATAGATATGCCATTAATCTTATAATTTCTGTTTTTAATATATATTATTTTTAGTACATTACTGCTTAAAACAAAATGACCATTACTATAGGGCGCTAGATCGACCACTGTGTGTGTGGTTCGGCATGCCATACCACCAAAGGTGGCTGCAGAGGCACCACTGCAGGCAGTGCAGACACCTAGCAAATCTGGGTCACAACTTGCCAGTGTTTCTTCCACAAATTCTGTCCTACCTACTTCACCTGCATCAGGTAGATCTGCCCCAGCCGCTGGTGCAGTGGTACCCCCTAGCAGCCATAGTACTGGTGGTAGGGGATTTTGTTACCTGTCAGGAGCTGACAGGACTGGTGGAGGACATAATGGAGAAGGGCCTCAGTGCCTGAATTGGCACAGTTGAAAAGGTCTTGCATCATATTGCCAAATCAATGCCACATCCGTTACTGACCCAAACAACTGACAAAGAAGATAGTGATGACAATTCTGAGGGTGAGGACTAGATTCTCATGTTCTCAAGCTGGACATGAATGTGCCTCTGATGTCTCCTACTGATCCCCAATCAGAGTGTACCTCAAATGTTTGTGTCCATCACCATCCCTGTCTGTCATGTACATCCTGTACGTCTGCACCTGCTATCTAACCTACCCTACCTACATGACCATTTCATTCCAAAGTACCTTCCCCAACATTCCTCTCTATCCAAAAAATATATGGGCACCTGTCCAACAACAAAAAAATACACCCCATACATAGCTCTCCAGTTTGCCTACATGTCATCTTGGCACACTTGATTTGGTCCAACTGGCAATACATTATTCTGTTGTCATCCATCCCTAGTGTGGTAACTCTCCAAAGTCATGAAATTGTGTGTACAATTCTACATTTATGCTGTGAAGAACTGGATAGCTATGGTATTCTCCCACCACGATCCTGCAAATTCCTGCATTATTTCCCCTATACATACATACATACATACATACATACATACATACAAATGTTTCAAGCACGGGCATTAATGCCCTTCTAGCTTACCAATATACCAAAACACTTGTTCCCATAATAGGTATCCAGGCTGTTCTTAAAAATATCTAAACTAGTACTTGTTTAATGTCATTTGGTAGTCTGTTCCTTGCATCAGTTACTCTGTCAGAGAACCAATTAGTACACTTCTCATTCCTATAGAAACTTCTACATAGGTTATCTGATGATTCTCTAGTACTTTTTAATAACCCCAAACATTCCCAGAGGTAGTCATCCCTAAATGCCCTATATACCTGAATAAGATCTCCTCTTAAATATTTGTAAGAGACACTGTACAAGTTCAGATATTTTAGTCTATGTCTTCCCCTCTCTACTTGTCCCCCATTTTCATCACTGTCCTATCAACCCTTTTCACATGTTTAATCTGATCAAAAAATAAAATCACACACAACACACATGGCCAGAAATGGCCCATCAAAAAGCCTTCACTTTTTGTCTTCCGCATTTGTTCAGAGGTTGGCATCGGGCACCAGTGCTGAGTGACATTCAGTGGTGTTTCCCATCCCATGGCAACAGCTGGTGGGTTTTTGCCATCACCCACACTAGTCCAGTTACTTTAGCACAGATGTGCTTAAATGGACTGCGCTATAGGAATACAGATTATTAGCAGAGTAAAGGCATTACTTTGAAACAGTTATTCTAAAAGTTCTTAGGCCTGCTAGATGTAATGAAGTACTAGTTCCTGTGTGGTGTGTTGACGTAATTCTCTTGTCTGTAGCTTGTTTTTGCATAGTGTCAAGGGTTCGATTACAGCTTTATGTCAAATTATTTGATTTCATTTTATATTCATATGTTTAACTGCAAATGTCTATATCTACAGTTACATTTCATGAACATAGCATTTGAATAGCTAAGCAAGAAAGCATTTGCAAAAACATTTCTTCCCCAGCAGGGAGACTTGGGAAACTGCCCTGATCCTACTCTCCTACCCTTTCTTGCTCACTACAGCAAATACTTTATTGCAAAGAGCATGACAGATTAATAACTGGAAAACGTAAGAGTAACACACTATAAAGATAGTCCTAAATGTCCCAGAAACAAATCTTTTGGTATTTCTCTCCCCATCCCTCTCTTTCTCTGCACTGCTTATTGCTTCAGTAATTGTCACCGTAACTTCAATTGTGTGATTTTAAACTGTGTGAATTTAGAGTTCCTTTGTAGTCTGCTGAGATAATGCTCAGATCTATAGACTGATCTTCTGCATACCTTTCATTTTTCTAATCCAGAAATATGTCAAACTGAGACATCATTATCCTGCTTCTGTCATAATCTATTTGCTCCCTGCCTTCATATCGCCCTCTGTACATCTCTTCCACTTGTGTGCAATCAGTCTGCGTCCTCAGCATTTGCACAATGCCTGGTGCTGAGCATCACCTTTAACTTAAGGGAAATGATAGTGCACAGCTTATGGCAAAATCCTGTGAATTTTTTCCTATGGTCATATGACTCAGCTGCCCTTCATGTTACTGCATTTAGCCTCACTGTGCTTAGTACAGTCAGGCTAACCTCTTGAGCATGCTGAAGAAGTGAAAATACGGGTCTACTTTACTTAAGTGAAAGCGTAAAACCGCGAATACATATGGATCGAACCATATGCATTGAAAGTGCAAGCTGTTGAAAACTGTAAACAGAAATCTCTGTAGGTGGAGATTTACGTTTACTTCAATGTAGTGCGATCTCGGAGTTGGCATATTTGAGTAGCGGGGGGGTGAGGGGCACAGCCCCCCATGTGGGTGGGTGGGTGGGGTTTCTGTGTATTCTTTATCTTTCTTAACTTTCGAGCGTTTAAAAGTTCGATGCATATGTGTCGATCTTTATGCATTCAAACTTTTGAACATTCGAGTTAATAAAGTAGACCCAAAAATACACCATACAGGATGTTCCAACTGCAAATATTGTTAGGGAAGTATGCTGCCCAAAAATTCCTGACTTCATGACAAATGTGTAATGTATGACACATAGCACCTTAAAATAACACAACTCTGTTGTGCATTGGATTATTATATTGCTACTGGTTGTAATGTACAACTTAAGTAATGTGAAAATTGTTATTACTGCAATGAAGTCTGAAGTGAGACTGTTCCTTCGAACCAATACAATTAATGCTATGAAGTAACATTTCCTGTGTGGCATGTTGACATAATTCACGTCTGAAAAATGCTTTTGGTAAATTCTCAAAAAATCAAATCCAGCAATACAAGTCATATTTAACATTTTACTTCTATTACTATTATGTATGTGTTTTTCACATATCTTAGTAACCCAACATCATCTTGATCATGTTTCAAATTTCTAACCCCTGCTTGCTCCCTATTGGAAACACTTGATTATACATAGGATGGCAGACTACTTATCAGGAAAAACATAACAGTAATGCACCACAAAAATGTTAAAAAATGGCCCAGAAAAATGTAACATTGTCTGTTTCTAGTCCTGTCTCCAGGTCTGATTTTATTCTCTCTTTTGAGTCATCACTTTTACTGTTTTGTATTTATTATGCTACAGGATGTAATGTATACGTTAAGGGATTGTATAATTTTCATGAGTGCAATGAAGATGAATACATAAATTGTCCTTTGCTTCAATCCATTGTCCATATATTTTATCCTATTTATTAATGGGCATTATAATTGTTGTAGTCTTAATGTGGTATATGTAGCAAAGTGTCAACAATGTCCCATATTTTATGTAGAGAAAACTAGTAGGTATTTTAAGAACAGAATTGCGGAACACCTACTGGACATTAGACATGGCAGGATGACCAATGTATTATGTAGGCATATCAGAGAATACACTAACCATGAATTTAAGTTCTTGGTAATCCAACAAATTATTACGGATTCCCAGGGAAGACGTTTGGATATACATTTAGACTTAAGTGAATTAAAATGGCAGTTGCGTTTAAACGCAACTGAGTACCCAGGTATCAATGAGGCCATTGCTATCTCATGTGTTTTAAAATTGAAAAATATTTTAGGATAAAATATATTTTTTATGGTTTATCACACATATATGTATTTGTTACAAATACAGTTTTTAATGTATTATGTTTATAATGCTGTTTAATTGACTGAATTTATGTATCTTTGTATAATTAATTGGTTGATTGATTAAATGATGTGTTATTTAAAGGCTGGGAGGGGGGTGAATAGATTGTTCTGAGGAAGTCCCTATGAAGTGGGAAAAAAGCGCTAATCTTGGTCATTAAAGGTTGTATTTCTTCAGTTATGATGATATACCTAAGAGTAACACAACACAAAGATGTGCAGAAATGTACCATAAGCAAATCTTTTCCTATGTCTCTATCCCTATGTTCCAATATCACTTCCACATTTAGTGTCCTCAGCTTTTATTTATTTATTTATTGACATTTGATTACCAAGAAAGTCCGACTGGCTAGGAACCCATTTTCAGTGGAGTCCCAGCAGAAAAGTTCCAAAGTGTTATAAAACATTTTAAGAACAATAATTTTACAGTCTTTAAAAATAATATTAAAAAAAACACTACAGTTTAAATAATTATACCAAATTAGACACAATATGAAAACATAGGTTAAGAATAGATGCAAGTTGTATGACAATGATTTAATAGAGAAATTAAAGTTTACTCTAATACAAACAGGAAGTGCAATCCAAAGTGAGACAAAAGCAGGTTTATGGTATATTTAGAGAGAAAGCCAGGGGAGAGAAATTGATAAGGAAGTGAGTGAAGAAGGGAGAGTAAGACGGTGTAAGGCATGACTAGGTATTTGTTCACATTTAGGAATACTGTTTATCCTGATGTTGAGAAAGAACATAGCTAGCGTTTGGCTTGGAAGTCTTTCAAAATGGTTTTGAAGGATGGGAGGGAGGGCAGTGATCTGAAAGATACAGATGAGTTCCAAGCCTTAGTAACATGGCATGAGTACAGACAATGCCCAACAGGTTTGTAGACAGATATGCGTTTCTGGTCACTGAAATGACAGATTGTAAACCTAGTTTTGTAAAATGTTCATAGGTTGGTACTAGGCTATTGGCCCTAGGGCCTATACAAGCCTAGCCATAATAATTCCCTGGATATTTCTTCCCTGGACCCCTGTCTAGCAGGGTGACTGACGTGATCCCCGGAGTGAATTTCCTATCTCCCATCCAATCATTAAGGTTCCTTTTGAAGAGAGCCAAAGAGGCGCTCTGCTTGACATGTATGGGCAGTCTATTCCAGAGTCTCTGGGTCAGGAACCTATCCCTCCAGCATGTTTTGTTCATTGTGATGACAAGGTTTAGATCCCTGGAGCATGTGGCTCTGAGGGATTGGGATTTCTTTAAGTGTAGCATGTCCAACAGCTCTGGGTTTGGCATGGCCTTGTATGTTAAGCAGAGATCGCCTCTAAGTAAACGATATGCAAGAGAGTATAGCTGGATTTTTTTTTAGATGGTCAGCATAATGCATCTGCTTTAGGCCTGCAATTGTTTTAGTGAGGTGTTTCTGTGGCCTTTCCAGTTGTTGCAGATGTCTTGAGAGGTACATACCAAACAGGGCCTTGTATTCTATAATGGGTCTAACGAGGGATGAGTACAGTGGGACAATGACCTCCTTTTTTCTGGATGAAAAGCCCTTAGTGATGAGTGCCACATAGAAGGATTTCCTGACTGTTGTGGCGATGTGGTTATTGAAGGTGAGACCACTGTCCACCTGTGTCCCTAAGTCTCTTATCACACTTTCGGTTTTAGTATACTGCCACCTATGTGGTAATTCATGGGTACATGTTTTTTCCCAAAGGGGATAACTATACATTTCTTGGCATTGAGCTTGAGCCCACCCATGGTTTCTGTAAGACCCTTTTGTAGAATATCCACATCATTTGGGGAATCAGTAATGGCTCCCAGTTTGCAGTCATCTGCAATGTTTGTTAGCCAGAGTCCCTTAGTGTTGGCCTGTACTTCAGAGAAGTAGATGCCAAACAAGAGCGGTCCAAAGACTGAACCCTGAGGTACTCCACTTGTCTGGAGCTGGATTTGGAGTCGGCTACTTTTACAGTGCAGGTTCTGTCAGTACTTATTTACTTATTTAGTGCTGGACATGCAGATGAATTCTAAATAATTTTATAGGTGGTAAGAAGCTGTGTATGTTAGTTAATGGTGTAGTTCTAGTCAATTGAGGCTTTTTAGTACTATACAGAGGTGGGTTCTGAAAGGAGTATTTCCTGCCAGTCTAACAACTTTGTTATAACATTTTTCAAGTTTTGATTTTTGTGATACCTGAAGATTTGTAAGGATGGATTAACCATAAAGTGTGGGGAGGAGATAACTAGCGGCAAGTGTTGCTTTAGTTGCATCAGTAAGAAACATTTGGCTGTATAAAGCATCCCTAGTTTATGATGAGTTTTGCTTATGCAATTTTGTATATGCAAGTCAAATTTAAGATCATCCACTATCATCCCTAATAATTTAGTATAAGAAGTGACTTCAATGGTTGTATCATCAAGAAAAAGGACTTTACATTTTGTTTTTTTTTCCGTGGGAGAGAGATCTGGGGAATAGTAGTGGTTTGTATTTTTTGAGGTTGAGCATGAGTTGAGATATAAAGCCATGTTTCAGTTACTGTTAAAGCATCCTGAGTAATTCTGGGGGGTATGTCAGGTTGTCAGACGTGCAAATGAGAGTGGAGTCATCTGCATACTGTTTTATGTGGCCTGTTGTGTGGATGTGTGGAGGGTGTTGGTGAGAATGTTAAAGAGAAGGGGACCAAGGGTAGAGCCTTGTGGTACACCGCTGGTGAATGGGAGGTATGGAGAGGGTGGAGTGCCATTTTACTGACTAGATACCTATCGGACAGGTAGCTTTTGAACTACAGGATGGTGGGCTGAGAGAGACCTAATGACATTTGAAGTAGCAGTTTGCTGTGACAAAATGCTTCAAAGTCATTAGACAAGTTTAGAAATAAGGAAACCAGTTAGCCATTATCTCTAGCTTTATTGATAGTATCTATATAGATTAGAAGTACAGTGTTAGTACTGTGAAAGGGACAGAAGCCATGTTGTGTGGGGTACAGCAGATTTTCCTGCAGGAGATACTTTAGCAACTGATTTTGAATACATTTTAAAAATATTTTGGCGAGGGGAATAAGATTGCTATCGGTCAAAGTTAGTAATGCCTGTTGAATTTCATCTTTTGTGCAGAGGGATAATTTGTGACTAACTTCAGAGAGAAGGAATGTGGGATTCCTGGACTGACTTGTTTGTAAATATTGAGACAGGGCAGGCAAAGCTGTCAGTTTCTATTTTAAAGTACTATTTTAAGGCACTGCTCACCAGTGGTGAGTGGGGGGAAATATCATTTCATGCCTTAATGGCAAATATGAAGATTTTAATTCTGGCCTTGGTAACATGGTTCACTTCATGCAAATGTGCTTAGCCATGCTGCACTGTACAAACACAGACTAAAAGTACTATTGTGAGACAGTTTGTGCAAGATAAACAGACTAAAAGTACTATTGTGAGACAGTTTGTGCAAGATAAACACAGACTAAAAGTACTATTGTGAGACAGTTTGTGCAAGATAAACACAGACTAAAAGTACTATTGTGAGACAGTTTGTGCAAGATAAACACAGACTAAAAGTACTATTGTGAGACAGTTTGTGCAAGATATGTATTAAGTTGATAGATGTGATATACACCTTATGTCAGTTGCCCTGCTAGACAGGGGTCCAGGGAAGTAAACAGTGTGGGAAGAAATAGCCAGGGAATTGTTATGGCTAGGCTAGTATAGGCCCTAGGGCCGACAGCCTAGTACCAACCTATGAACCTAAGGGGTGTTACACATCTTTATTGTGATGAAAGCTGTTGCCTACATTTTCCTCTGCTGTCAGTTTCCTTTCAAATCTGTCATTTAAACTTAAGATGTCTTGAGTTGCTGTGTGTTGAACTGAGATAATCCTCCTGCCTGTACACTTTCATTTTATACACTGTCAAGGGTGCAAACACAAATGTATGTCAAACATTTATTTACTGTTTTCAAATACTAATAGTGTGTGTTGTGTGTGCTGCATATTTTGACAAGCAACACTAACCTCATTTTGTCCTCATCACATTTCTACTCTCAATATGGATGAAGACAGTGAAAGGAAACACTTCCTTGTACACAATACTTCTGAAAGAGCTTCAAGGGATGTACACATTTTTGCATGGTAACGTTTGTTGGTATCATCCCTATACCCTGGAGAATATCCTGAGAATCACTGACAAGTGGAAGCATTAGGAAAAGCCATAGATTTCATTTTGTAAATTTATCTAGGTTAGAAAATATAGGATAACACTCACGTTGCTAAAGTGGTTCGAAAGACCTTCTACATTGCCCATCTGATCATGAAGGGATTCACATCCAGATCAAGTGAGGTCATTGTTCCCCTGTACTCTTCACTTATCAGACCAATGATCGAGTACAATGTCCCATTCGGGATGTATCTCACCTGACACCTGCAGCAATTGGAGAGACCCCAAAAGTTCCTCACCAAAAGGATAAAGGGACTCCAAAACCTGTCATATACTCCCAGACTGAAGAAACTCCAACTCTATTCAGTTGCATACCGTCTGCTCAGAGGTGACCTGTGCCTGACATACAAGGCCATGACCAACCCGGAATTAATGGACATGCTCCACCTCAAAAAATCCAAATCCACCAGAACCACTAGAGCAAGTGACTTAAACCTTAGCACGGATATAAATAGGACGTGCTGGAGGGATAGATTTATCACCCAGAGACTCCCCATGCTGTGGAATAAAATCCCGGTCCATGTGAGGCAGAGCACCTCGCTGGCTCTGTTCAAGAGAAATCTTGACCGGTGGATGGGAGATCGTAGGTTTACCCCGGGAATCATCTCTGTGTCATGTCACTGCTGGACAGAGGCACAACAAACTAATGGGCACATTATTTCTAACATAAGGGGTGGCGTAAGCCACATAACTTTGGGCTAGGCTTATAAATGCCTTAGGGCAGATAGCCTAGTATAAACCTATGAACCTATGAACAAATATATGCAGAAAAGATCTATAAACTAATCTATTATGTCTGTATGTGCATTCCTATCTCCAGTCATTGTGTCCTCATCTTCCCACCCTTCTGTGTCATCAAATAAACCTCCTTGATTCAATACTGTTTCCATAAGCCGTTTACACCAGTAATAAAATGCATGGTCCTTTATGTGTTTGAGAACAAATATATGCAGAAAAGATCTATAAACTAATCTATTATGTCTGTATGTGCATTCCTATCTCCAGTCATTGTGTCCTCATCTTCCCACCCTTCTGTGTCATCAAATAAACCTCCTTGATTCAATACTGTTTCCATAAGCCGTTTCCACCAGTAATAAAATGCATGGTCCTTTATGTGTTTGAGAATACACTTGTATCATACTTATAAAGAGTGACCAGAGCACAAAGATGTCCAATGGCCCTTAAAGGTCCTGATGGTACACCAATAACCATAAAAAATAAATAACAACAGGACCACCACAGTTAAAAGCACCAAGATTTTAATAAAAAAAGATAAGTACTTTCAACGTTCACAAACGAACACCTCATCAGATCTAAAAACATCCATTAAAATTCACAATATATTGCAGTAAACAGTTCAATCACATTCCAATACAACCAATGGGAGGGCTTAAACAATCAAAAAAGAAGTTATGTCTTATCATAACATTCCATCTATGTTGTTGTTCTTCATTCATTCATTCCTGATGGCTTCGGAACCGAACCTCGGTTCTGACTCGGCCATTATACCAAGCTTACGTCAGCCAAAAACTCTCGTGCTAAGATTACCCATAGTGCCTCTCTCCCCCATTACCTCAGATCAAGTTTGCCCCAAAGAACGTAAAAGCGGAGGCTTTCTCTGCTCAGAATACCCTACACAGGATAAAGGACCACATCTAGAACCTCTAGGAGCCTACTGGAGGGGGACAGTGGGAGGGACGTAATGAATGAATGATGATGAACAACACAGATGGAATGTTATGGTAAGACATGACTTTATCTGATGTTGTTAATCTTCATTCATTTCTTACTGATGGGACAGAGTCCCTAGCTACCTTGTTTCCTGGGAGGCCCTATGGAAGAATATTCCTGAGCACCATTGAGCCAAAGACAGCTCGGCCCCTAGAGACCAAATCCAATTTATAATGAGTAATAAAGGTATGCGGGGTAACCCACATTGCTGCTGCACAAATATTATCCATGGAAGCTCTAGAATGGAAAGCCACCAAAGTTGCCATAGATCTCGTTGAATGCACTTTAATTTTGTTAGGCATGGGCAAATTGTTGTGATGGTAGACAAAGCAAATAGAATCCCTCAACCACTTTGACAGGGTAACCTTAAAAACAGCTCCTCCTGCTTTAGGTCCAGAATAAGAAATAAAGAGCTGGTTAGATTTTCTGAGATACTTCGTTCTGTCTAAATAAAACCATAATTATCTGTGCACATCCAATAAATGAAGACAGTACTCCCCTTTATTTGTAAAATTAGGGAAGAACACAGGTAAATCAATTGTCTGATTCATGGTAAATTCCGAGATTACTTTGGGTAGGAAAGAAGGGTTGGTCCGAAGCAATACTCTGTCCTTATGAAAAATCATATATGGAGGTTTGATACATAAGGCCTGGAGCTCAGATATCCTTCGTGCTGAAGTAATGGCTACCAGAAAAAGTGACTTCCATGAGAGAAATTTAATGTCACAATTGGCTGCAGGTTCAAGAGGGGGTTTTGTTAGGGCCTGTAGTACAAGAGTTAGATTCCAAGGCTCAACAGGTTCTCTAATGGGAGGCCTGATATGGGACACTCCTTTAAGAAAGGTTCTACAGAGGCAGTGAGAAACGAAAGAGGTGTCACCGAAACCATCATGGAAGTTTGAAATAGCAGCTAGATAAACTTGAATCATAGAAGCTGCCATTCCAGATTGCAACATGCCAGATAAGTAATGAAGTTCCTCAGGGAACTGATGCTGAAATAGGGTGTACTTTAGCTCAAGCCCAAAAGGTAAATCTTTTCTACTTTTCCTGATACAATTTCCTTGTGGAAGGCTTATGAGAAGCCAAAAGGATGTCATGAACAGGAGAGGAGAGATTCTTATGCCTGGCAATTATTGGAAGTGCAGAAACCAAGCTATTAGCTTGAAAGTGCCATGGTTCGTTTGAAGTAGCCCACAAGCGTGTGACAGTAATTCCAGAGTTTGATCCAGAATCCATGGTTTGCGTATTAGGTGAGGCCATAGGAAGGGAAACCAAACTTGTTGGTGCCAATAAAGAGCAATGAGGATTACTTTGCTTCGCAACCAGATCACTTTCTTCAGGAAATCTGGGATCAATGGAATCGGAGGAATGGCATAAAGCAGTCCCGTGGGCCAATCATGTGTGAGTGCATCCCTTGGGGGTTCCCCCTGAGGGGGGATGAGGGCAAAGTAGCTTCTGCACTTGTGATTTATGGGCAAGGTTGGCCCCAGCGAGCGAATATCCTCAACACCACTGAAGGCTTGAGGGACCACTCATGAGGTAAAGGATACACCTGCTCAGTTTCTCTGCAATTACATTGGAATCCCTGGTAATGTGCACTGCTAACAGAAAGCAGTTGGAAGCTATAAGCCATTTCCAAATTCTAATGGCTTCCCAACACAGAGGGTAGGATTTGGTTCCACCTTGCTTGTTGATGTACCAGACCACTGACATGTCCGTTCGAATTGCAATAGTCCCTGAGGGCAGGGCAAGGTCAAATGCTTGAAACCCTAAAAGCACTGCCCTTAGTTCCAGGACATTGATATGCAAACTGGCTTTGGCAGGGGACCAAGTTAAATGTATCTGGAAGGATAACGGGTGAGTCAACATTGACCATTGTGTTAGTATTACCCACTGGAGTATTCTCAAATGTAGTTTTGCCAATGGGACGATTGTTATGGTTGAAGCCATGGAACCCAAGACCTGGAGGACTTCTCATGCAGGCACTTTGTCTCAGGGTAGTAATGCTTGGACTTGGGACATCAATCTCTGTAATCTGTATGAGGGCAGGGAAACTGTGCAGGAGTGTGTGTTCAGCCTTGCCCCTATGAATTCTAAAAACAGAGCCAGGGTCAGCTGACTTTTCTCCAGGTTTATGGAAATTCCTAACTGCTGAGCTTGCACCAGGGTGTACTGACATGCCCTTACTAGTAGACACTTGGTGGGGGTGGTGAGGGGCCAATTGTCTAAATATGGAAACACCAGGAATCTCTGTAGTCTTGGATGAGCTGCAACCACTGCCATGCATTTGGTGAACACTCTGGGGGCTGTAAAGATGCCAAAGGGCAGTGCACGGAACTGGTAATGATTGGCTCCCAGCCAGAAGCGGAGATATCTTCTGGATCGTTTGTTCATCTTTATGTGTCAATATGCATCCCAAATATCTATGGAGCACATCCAATTGTCTTTTTCCAAGAAAGGAAGAATAGACTAAACCGTGACCATACGGAACTTTGTTTGTTTGACAAACTTGCTTAATATGCTGAGGTCCAAAAAAGGTCTCTAGTCCCCATTTTTCTTTGGCACTAAAAAGAACCTTGAGTAGAAACCAGATCCTCTCTGGTCTGGTGGGACTATTTGGATGACTCTTTTTTGTAGAAGCTTTAGAATCTCTCGAGCTGCGCATTCCCTTTGGGTGGAACGTCAGAAATATGTTCTGGTGTTTTGGGGTACAGATTGAAGAGGATGTGACAGCCTCTGGTAATTATCTGCTGCACACAGGAATCCAAGGTGATATTTAGCCAGGCATGCAGGTGCAGTGAAAAAAGTCCCCTGACTGCTTCCAGAGGAAAGCAATTGAGCCAGTCTTCAGGAGTGCTGGTAGGACTGACCAGAGAAAGAACCTCTGGATCCCTGATTACACAGACCCCCCTTGCCCTGAAAGGGGCACCTTCCAGAAGAGTTACACCCTCTGCCATGTGGGGTATACTTGCCACGTGTGTCATGGAAAGAGCTCTGGGATTTTTTGTGCCACATTTTCTACTCCTCTGATCCCTAGAGAAGTATCTTTCAGGATTAGAAAAACAGACACCTACAGCAGACAGAGTCTTACCATCTTGCTCACACCTGACCAACGTGTCTTTTACTTTGGGTCCGAAGAGGGAGGATAGTTCAACTGCAGCATCGAGAAAGGAAACCTTGAAGGGATCTGCAAAGTCGCATAGCCACATCCAGGTGTGACATCTCTTGACAATGCCTGCGCCTGCTGATCTAGCTGCCCCTTCAGTTGCATGTGAGATCAACCTCATGGATGAGTTAGAAACAGATTACAGGGTCACTAACTATGAGGCCACCTTGACCCAAACATCATCAGACACTGCTCCTGCTAGTGCTCCAGACAACTCTGAAATGAGATCTCTGTGGAGCCTAGTGAAATGTGCCAGATAGTTCAACAACCGAGTTGCAAAGTTTGAAGAGGTGAACATCCGCTTCCCTAACCTGTCCAACACCCGGGACTCCTTGTTTGGGGGATGAACAGCGTGGCTCTCCTCGGCGAGCTCCTTTTTTGTAGCCAATGCCACCACCATAACATCTACAGCCAAACCTTTTGACTAATGGGGATTATTTTCAGGAGGACATAAAAATTTATCAGGTCTCCAGGGGATAGGCTTGATGGAGTCAGGCTTATTCCAAGCATGCTGCACGATGAGCTGGACAAGCTCATTGGCAGGCGGGGTCACCCAGGTCGAGCACAGAATGTCTGCAAGAACACTGACTCTTCGGAGGATGGATTTGTGGACTTCCAATCACCTTGCTGCTTCAAAATCTCTAAGATGTCTCCAAAAGAGACATCTTCAGGAGGGGATTTTGTGGATCCTTCCCCTTCATCATAATCCGTGTCTTCCATGATAGACTCTTCAGGAGAGTCGATGTGCTTCCTCTTGCATGACCTCTTCAGAGGAGGACCCGGGAGAGGGGGATCCCTGCTCAAGGTCCTCTTGAGGCTCCCATACTCGGTGTCCTGGAGTGGCAGATTGCGTCAACTGTAGTCTAGGGGGTGAGAGTATAGAGTGATCCGATGCCTGTGGAACCAGCTGCGAGCCTGCAGAGGCTAGTGCCCTTTCCATCATCTGGAAAGTGGGCCTGCCTAAAGAGGGATGGGAGCCTGGAACCGAGAAGGACAACCTCAGAACCGAGGTCACACCCCCGCTCTGACAGACCCGCCACCAGGAGTGGGAACTCGGCTCCATCGCCAACATTGGGACCATAGCACACAGTGCCATAGAGAAGACTGGCACTGGGCTAGGACCCTCGGTTTCGATGGGCCAGTCACGACCCCGAAGTCCATAGGGAGAGCATCGGTGCCACAGACAAGGGTGCTGTGGGTACCATTCCAGCTGGTACCGGTAGGAGCATCAGAGCAGAGGACTTTAGAACCAAAAGGGTCAAAGGAGGAGAATAAGATGAAGTCTGTGGGAAAATCTCCCCTGTTCCAGAAGGGATAAGGGGGTTTGCTGAGTAAGGACAACCCCCTAGCCATCAAGAGTTGATCCACAAGTCTAACCACGTCTAATTCTAAAAGGCTCTTGGATGATCTGGTGGATATCCCTGACAGGGAGTCTGAGCACTCTAAAAGGGGCTATATAACTTCCCATACAAAGGATCCATCGATAGGAAGTATCTCGTCCTACGTACTGTGTCTTCCTTTGACGCCGAGGTCACTGGACCCATAGACAATGCAATTGGGAGGGGGGAAGTGACCGGCAGTGGAATTCCTATTGTTTGGGTCGAAGGGAGAGTTTCGTCAGATGCAGTTGTTGCCAGAACCGTGACCAACAGAACTGGTGTCACCGGTGCCGAAACAGTCATAATAGTGTCTGGTTCAGTATTCTTCACCAAAGGAGTAGATTCCAGTATTGGTGCCGAAGACAGTGAAGGCAATTTCGAAGTCAAAAACTTTGTAGGTTCCACGGATGGCACCGAAGTAGGGGTTTGATGCCCTGATGCTTGTGGAATAATCAACAATTTCAGAATTTTCAGTCTAGGCTCTAAAGATTTAGGAGCCGGCTCTTTCAGAGATGAGGGAACGGACAGGCTCCTTTTCTTATGTTCTTTTCTAGGAGGGCTGAACCCTCTGATGCAGAAAGAGCCTCAGAGAATGGCATCTTAAGTAATCCCTTTAAAATAAGTTTATTCTGTCTCTCGTTCAAGGTCCTACTACTAATACCTGCACAAGTAGGGCAAGGAGGTTGAACAGATAAATGTTCTACATTTAAACAATAGACACACTAGGGATGTGTGTCTGAGTTGGGCATTTTATGAGTACACTGGTCACATGTTTTAAAACCAATCATCCCTTTCTTGTCCGCCATATTGTAAACTGCTCAAAATCAGCATATAACAGTATCTTTGCCTTAATAACGATGATGTTACCAAGAAAACACAAATATAACACAAAAAACAGGTTATAGTAGAGAGAAAGGAAGGAAAAGAGAGAAAAAGGGTACCAACAGTGATATCCCAAGAATACCAAAATAGGTAAGGGAGGGACTACCAACGATGGTAAGAAAGAATACCAATAAAATTGGTAAGGAAAGAAAGGAAGAGGCACTTTATCACAGCAAAAGTAAAAAGGGGTATCAAACAAAGACCAAAAGGTTCAAAATCAACAAGCTCACTAAATTAGTAATAAATTAGAGACTTAACTGTGAGAGAATGGCTTGACATATCCTAACAAGTACACAGTAAACGAGATCTGAGGTAATGGGGAGAGAGGCACTATGGGTAATCTTAACATGAGAGTTTTTGGCTGACACGAGCTTGGTATAATGGCCGAGTTGGAACAGAGGATCGGTTCCAAACCCATCAGTAATTAATGAATGAAGATTAACTCAGATCAATTAATTTATTTCAATTTGTGCTCATTTAGTGCAGATTTAAGTGAAACAGAGTTATTTAACCCTGGATAATGTTCAGCCTGTAGTTTCAAAATCCAAAGTAGCTCAGCCTTTTCAGTAGAATTTATTAGGTCACCCCCTCTAGAGTTATGTGATAGACATTGCAACACCTTAAATGAAAATGTATGACTTCTATGTTCTATAATATGCTTAGCTAGGGCACTTTTAATATCACATTTCCTTATGTCATATAGATGTCTCCTAACCCTATCTTTAAGCATTTTATTGGTCTTACCTACATAGAAACTTTGACATTGATTGCAGGTAGCTAAATATACCACATTCTCTGTTCTGCAATCAGCATAGCTCCTAGGTGTAAACTTATAATTTATTTTAAGATGTTCAAAAATCTGTTGTTTCAAAATAGAAGCACATACACAACAGTGCCTGCTGGCAAATGTACCTACTCTCCTGGAATATGACTTTCTTCTCTCCCATCAAATTGTCTCTTCAAATTCAAAGCATTTCTAAATAAAAAATTAGGATGATCACCTAGACATAACCTGGTCATCTCATCGGAGACCAAAAATCTCCAATTCCTATGTATTACATCACATACAGAGTGGACATCATTCATATATTTTATTCCAAATCTAACTCTTTTGTTCTGTCGACTTTTTCTTAATTCTGTACCATCCAGTGATCCTGATTTCATTCAGAAGGGTTTAAACTTATTAGTATGTCTCACATTGTGAACCATATTTTTATAACTCTTCACCATCTCTCTATCATAACCTTTCTCCATAAAACAATTGGTCATATTCTCCATGGCTTCACTACAGTCTAATTGACTAGTGCATAGCCTGGACATCCTAGCATGCTGACCTTTCACAATATTAGGGTATATATATCCGGGATGTATACTATCTCCCACCAGTAAATTATTCTTCAAGCATGCTTTTCGATGCAAGGAAGTATTTAATGCACTCATATGATCAATCTCTAGCGTACATCTAAGAAATCTATCTGTAGGTCCGAATAGGTCATAGTAAACTCTAGGAAGCTGGTGCTACTATTTATGTATGTTACAAACAGCTCCAAATCTGCAACTGAGCCTCCCCATAAAATAAAAATATCACCGACAAAACGATATAAAATAAGTTTGTCAATATACCCATTATTCTGAAAGACTTTCCCATTTACTAAGCACAAAGTTTGCATATGAGTTGGCACATGGAGTGGCCATGGCCACTCCCCATTGTTGTAAATAAATACCATTATTATAGGTGAAAACACTATTATTCAAAACAAGGTCTAGTAATATACAAATAGTATTTATAACAGACATCTGAAACAGACCTTACTCAACTAGAACTTGCCTAATAGCACCCATACCAAAATCATTCGGTATAGAGGTAAACAGACTTTTTATGTCAAGGGTTACCAGTAAGAGATCCTTTGGCATTGCCTCTTCCATATAAAACTTCATATAGATTGCTAAGAAATTGTTTGGTATCCTTTAAAATATAAGGAAAACTAGGCAAAACCATCCTTAGTCTATTCTCTATTACCACTGAAGAAGCTTGAATTACCCACTTATCTCCTGTAACTATGGGTCGCAAGGGTGGATTAACCATATCCTTATGTATCTTCGGCATCCCTTTTATAACTGGAGTAAGTGGATGTTCAATATATAAAGCATCATAGGTTGTAAGATCAATAGATCTGTTCATTAATAATTCGTATAATACATCATCTACTTGCTTACTGATTTTACATAATGTAACTCTGTCAGTTTGGCAATAAGTTACATCATCATTCAGCATTAACCCTGTCCATCTATTATAATCAGTCGAGTTCATAACCACAACAGAACCCCCTATATCTGCAGGCATAATGCAAATTTTGCGATTGTTCTTCAAATCTGCTAAGGGAGATTGTTCCATTCTATTTACATTGAAAAAACATTTATGTGTAGACAATAAATAAGAACTAATCTCATCTTCACAAGCTTTAAATAACTCTGTTTCACTTAGATCTGCTCTAAATGAGCACAAATTGAAATATATTGAAATAAATTAATAGTTTGATTGTTTGAGCCCTCCTATTGGTTGTATTGGAATGTAATTGTACTGTTTACTGCAATATATTGTGAATTTTAATGGATGTTTTTAGATCTGATGAAGCATTTGTTTGTGAACGTGAAAGCGCTTATCTTTTTTATTAAAATCTTCGTACTTTTAGGTGTGGCGGTCCTGTTGTTCTTATTTGTTACTTATAAAGAGTGAAGAAGTGCAACTAGTAATGTCTTTCGACTTTTCCCGGTTAGGGGTCGCCACAGCGGAACTCCAGCCTGCTAATGATTGGCAGTGGATATTTACAGTGCCAAGTTGCCAGCCTAATGCCCAACCTTCAAAGAAGGCACACCCATTCATGCAGGCACCTACCTGCACATCTTTATACATCACTCGACCACAGGGAGGACATGTAGACTCCACACAGAAGGCGCTCCAGCCAAGAATCGAACAGGAGAACCTCTTGCTGTGAGGCAACAACGCTAACCGCTGCACCACTGCAGCCATACAGTGAAGAACTGCAACTATTATGACAAATATGTAAATCACGACACATGAAACATGACCATAACATATCTGTTCTGTATTCTGTCAGATTCAGACACTGCTTTATGGGTATACTGCTTATTTGCATGAAGGTCAGCATGAGCACCATAAACTACTGTTAATTCCCATTCTAAGTCCATGCATGCCCTAATACTTTGCCATCAGCAGTATAAATGAACTTGAGAGCAGTGCACTTTAGGGAAGTAGTAAAAAAAAAAAATAGCATGTTGTACAACTTCTGTACATCTTAATGGAATTTTTTAACTAAGCTATCTGGATTTCACAGTGATGTTGACTCATAGGTTCATACTAGGCTAGATGGCCTTGTGGGCCATTTTAAGCCTAGTCAATTACCCCATGTGAGAATTAAACCCTGCACCTTGTGTCTGCAAGGTAAACAACGTAACCATTATGTCAACCTTCCACCTCAATTCAGTTCATTAATGTACATTGGTACTCTAACGGTTACACTTGCAACTTTGTTACTATGGTGTGTAACCATTTCACACACAATCCATCATTGTCATTCAGCAGTGCACTGTCATATTTTGGAAGCATAAACTGCCAAACTCCAAAAACCAAAAATACACAAAGGCACAGGACCACCACGAACTGGAATCAACAATTTATTTAGCGCTTTCTTGTTGTGAACTATGACTTCTTCAGAATAAATGCAGTAAAAAAAGACTCATATATATATATATATATATATATATATATATATATATATATATAACCCCACCCTAACCTTAATTAATTAATTAATTAGAAGAGTTGCCGTTAGTTTTTAAAGTGCCAATACTCATAATAAAAATATACACATGTAAAACAGTATATCATGTAACACAACTTCCTATGCTTCTATTGTGAAACACAAATTCATATATATATATATATATATATATATATAATATATTATATCCTAAATATATGATAAAACTATGATATAATAACCCTAAAATATCTAACATAAATTTAAAAATAAAACTCTGATATTTTGGAAGCATCTGCATTATCAATGCACATTGTCCAGGCATGTGCCAATACAATAGAAGGTGACACAATAAATGGTTACTATTTCCATACAGTCATCTTGGCATAACTGTCATGAATGCTTGCTTGATAATCCACTGTTTTACAACTGCGATTGTCACTGAAACACAATACTGTGAAACCGGTACGTCACACACTGTAATACAATGTACATGAATGATAGCATACTGATGTTATCAGAGCAGTATGGAATTACATGGGACAAGCACAGTGCTGTTACATCAGCCTGTCAAGACACATGGATTTGCCACAAAAGCCGTGAGGCACTCCAGCTGATCTTCAAAACACTTATATGTTAATAATTACAAATGTGTATTTTCACATCTTTAAAGTCAGACGTCTCTTGTGGCACATGAAATTTCATGCTGTATTCTCTAGATTGTGTATTTAGGTAGGTGGTTTGAATCTGGCAGTGGGTGAACTTGTGTGTGGTTCTAGTGTCAGGTAAGTAAAACATCAACAACAGATGTGCTGTGTTCGCTTCCACTCACAGGAAAATTTTCACTTTGGACATAGAACCCTCTGCATTTTATCCCACTTTTAATGCTAATATCTTCTCTGCAACATACTGATAATGTCATCCTGTTAAAATGCACTCTCTCCGCTTCAAAGGCAGTCTTCCTTCTGTGGCGCTTGCAATTCATACTGGATTCTCTAGACTGTGAAACTAGATGGGTTGGTGGTTCAAATCTCACAGTGGTGAACGTGTGTGTGGCTTACGTGTCAGGTATGTATAGCTTCATTAACAGAAGTGCAGCATCTACTTTCACTCAAGAGAAACAGTTACACTGGGAGAGGACCCCCCCCCCATCCCCTTATCCTACTTTTACTACAAACATCATCTCTGCAACACACTGATGAGGTCATCTTTTCATAAGAGCACTATCTCAGTATAAAAGTCAGGCTTGTCCTGTGGTGCTTGCAGTTAATACTGTGTTCCCTAGGCTTTGTAACTATATGGGTAGGTAGTTCAAATCCAACATTGCTTAAATAATGGGATTGTGTGTACCTTCATGAAAAGTTGGCTCTGTGGCAACACCCCTTATGTCCACTTTTTTGTTTACCAGGAAAGTCCAACTGGAAACAAAACCAATTTTCAGTGGAGGCCCAGGGAGAAATGCTCCATATGTATATTTTTTTGGTTACATATTACAAACATGAAATATCTAAAATGCGAATGTATGTACATCGACACATAAAGGTCAATGTACATACACAGCAAAACATGTAAACAGCAAAAATCAAAACACCAAACATGTTTCCTAGCCAGCAGCGTGGTGGTGGGGATAAGGAAATATATCCTTTTCCCCAGTGTAGTGCAGTCTCGGAGTTGGTATATTTACGAAGAGGGGTGTGGGGGGCAAAGCCCCCCACTTGGGGGGATGTTAATGTATTTTGTTTTACTTTGTACTTACCTGTGTGGCACGTTTTGCTGATGAAACACATTCGACATTTTGATTTTTACCATTTTCGTGTTTCACTGTGTATGTGCATCGACCTTTATGTGTCGATGTACATACATTCATGTTTTAGGTCTTTCGGGGTTTTAATATAGACCCTATTTTTGTAATGTGGAAGGAAACTGGAGTACCCAGAGAAAGCCCATACGAATGCAGGGAGAACATGCAGACTCCACACAAAAGGCACTCCCCAGCAGAGAATCATACCGGATATCCTCTTGCTGTGAGGCGACAATGCTACTACTGCACCATCCACATCCTCTTAGGAAACATATTTTTAGTGGCAGAGGGCTACCCTATAAAGTTTTAGTATCCCCAGGCAAAACCCAGTTTTGAAAACACGATTACATAATGCTATCAAAACTGCACTAACCCACAGCTGTAATAGAACTTCTGTGGTGCTGGCCGCTCATACTGTGCTCTCTAGACGGTGTAACTAGATAGGTATATGCTTTGAATCCATCATTGCTAAAATAGTGGGACTGCGTTTACTGCCATACAATTCACTTGGTCACAACCATCGTTATGTACACTTCAACTTAGGAGACATATTTTCAGTGGCACAGCATTAACCTATAAATTTCTACCATCCACAGAGAAAACCCATTTTTGGAAATATAATGATTACATAATGCTTACAAAGCAACTTCTCCTGTGGATCTGGCTGTTGATACTGTGGTGCTTGTTACTAGATAGGTGGTTTGAACCCAGTACTTATTGTCTTCTGTGAGTGTTTCTCTCTCTCTCTCGCTGTCTCATACTGTGTGTGGAAAAGGCTTCAAATACATATATGAGGTGTAGCTGTAGAGTTATTGTGATCTTCCCACCACTTTTTAGCAGAAACATCAAGCCATTAAACAATGCTGATGTGATCCATTTAAATGTGCACTGTCACATTTGTAAATTAACATCTCACATGGCCCTTGTGATTCAGGTAATATTCTCTAGCTTGTGATCTTAGGTAGATAGTACAAATCCAGCCATTATTGCTTAGACTGAGTGGTGTCAATATGACTGTGATTGTCAATGTTGCTAGCAATCTTGTCACACACACATCTGCTGTGTACATATATAGATGGTGATTCCTCTTACAAAAAGTTATGGACATTTTTCACTTAGAAATGCTTTAAGAAGGATGATGACATTTGATTACATTTTCCCTTTCATAACAATTGTAGTAAGCCTTGTCCTCTGGACTTGCAATATGAACAATGCACTAGCTACACATATTAAAGAAAATGCTGGACATGAGTTTGTTTTTAGAGTACTACAAATATAGTTCATGTGGGTCACGGGGGGGTGATCTCACTAAATATACGGAAACAGTAGAATTTAAATGGATCTTGAGGCAACATGCTGATTAACATCCTGGTATTAATGCTTGTGTCTCTTTAAAACCTGTATTGAAAGGGAGGAAATTGATTTAATGAAGTGATGAATTAACATAGCTGATTAAACATCTGTTTTTAAACTGAATTGTGACTGTGTTTTTATGATCTGAAGAAGCATTGGTTTCACAACGTGAAAGTGCTTATCTGGTTCATTTTTACAAATAAATACTTTTACTGTGTGAAGCTGTTGTGTTCCTGCCAATTTTTATGCTTTGGAATTTCGGTGTTTATCTGGCAGATACCTTTATCAGTGTCTGGGACTTGGTTCTTGTGTTTGCCTTGGTTATACTTTTGAGTTCCACCCTGCACATGGTTGAAACAGCAACCACAGAACTGGAATATAATCCTTCAAGCAGAAACCTGCAGCAGAGATGGTGTAAGGTGATAAATCTAACTGAAAATCCACTTGTTGGGCTCAAATTTGTGGAAACTGTTAAAGAGAAAGAACCTGTAAGTAATAACTTTCCTGAGTTTTTGAGACTTGTAAGAGAAGTGGAAGACAATTTGTTTAAGTTAAGAGACAACAATGGCAACACCTCCATTTGGAGGCTTGTCTGCACTATAAAATCATCCCTAGGGGATTAAGAGTGCTTTGTATGCCTAGTTATGGTGAAATGGATGTGGACTTACTTAAACAATGGCAACAAATGAACTTAGACTTAAGCTTAAAATACATCAACTTGCTGATTGAATATTTTCTGCGTTTTGAGCAAAGTTTATTAGAGGCAGTAGAAGCATGCAGGTTAAATATTAAGCAGCACTTTAAAGGTGAAAGGTATATGCATACTCTAGACAATACCTTCACCAATGTGGCCAATTATGAACTGAAACTTCAATGCATAAAAGCTGGAAAATTAATAAAGGATTATGACAACTTTGTATCTGGTCATATTTTTGTATGGCCAAGAACAACAGAGAAGAGGGGTGGCCAGCAAAGGGCTCCTGAGCTTGACCAGAATAATATGGTAGTGCCAGAAAATCAAGAGCCTAGACTGGAGCAGGATGTTGAAGGAGCACATGATGCTGCCATAAGAACTGATGTGCTGCCTTCCCATAATAGTGTACAGGATGTTGCATTGAATAGCCCTTTAGTACATGATGCTCCACAATCACGTAATTTGAGGTCTAGAGGTAACACCTAGAGGTAACACAGCACAGCAGCATAATATGAAAGCCAGACCAAAAGAAAGACTAAGAAACGGGGTTTTCATCCCTTACCAGTGATGGTGAAGTCATCTTGTTCGCTCAACAGAGGGCACCACAAGAGGAAACATTCCAACGAGCGCCCACAAGGAATACACAAGATGAAAAGGTGAATTGTAAAGTGTATAAACTTTCTGACCATATTCTGACTGAAGCTGAACTATCTGTTCTGAATAAGGGACTCAGTTTTATTCCCTCTGTACAATCAGAGGTGAGTGATATTCTGACTGATCTAAGACTTTTCTGTTGGAATTTGACTTTAAAACTAATGTTTAATGATAATAATGATGTTACCAATAGACCACAATTCAGGCGGCCGAGTGTTTTTGTTCCATCTATGCCTTTACATGTACAGCTTTTTATAAAAACATGTGAAAATGAGTTATGTGAGTATAAGCATGAAGAAAGGGCTAAGGGTTATTACAATTTAACAGCATCACAGCACAGAGCCCTAAATTATTTAAATAATAATCAGGCTTTAAGCATCAGGCCCTTTGATAAAGGAGGGTCTATAGTAGTTATGAATCACACAGATTATAATTTGAGTATGCTTGCCATGCTGAATGAGGATACAACATATGTACAGATCAGCATGGAGAGGATAAGATCTATTATCGATTATGTACATAGTGCTTTATATGAATTATTTATGGAAACTTCCATAGACCGTGACTTGTTTGATTTTTTGTATGTGACTGAACCTAAGAAATCATTGATAAAGAGCCTTCCCAAGGTTCATAAATCTTTGACTAAACCACCTCTACATTTGATTGTGTCAGGGGAAGGATGGTTCACACAAACTAAATGTGGAAAGTAAGCTTAAGGCAATGTTGGCTTCGGTCTCTGTTGTACTCAGGGACACTGAGTAATTTGTAACTGACCTCCTCAAGTTTTTGGAGAGTTGTGGTGATATAACAGGGTTTTTTCTTGTGACCCTTGATGTAGTGAATTTATTTATGTGCATCCCGAATGAGCATGGCCTTGATACCATTAGAGAACTGTTGACACACAGAGGGAATTTTGACAACAGTCAGGTTGACATTGCTATTTATTGGATTTGGTTCTAAACAATGTTTTTTTGTATGTTGACTGTTTATATGCACAAAAATGTGGGGGTGGTGATGGGCACCCCCTGTGCAAATACATATGCAAATGTAGTAATGAACTCATGGGAGGAACAATTTGTGCTTAACAATAACAATATACAGACCACATATTAGATTTTATCGTCATTTTGTGGACAAGGTTTTTATCTTGTGGAGAGGGGGCCATAAAGAATTGTACTGTTTTCTTCACTACATTAACCATACTACTGAATTTTTGAAATTTACTATGTCCATGTCTCAGAAAGAGATAGATTTATTGGATGTATGATTAATGGTTAACCAAATGGGTCAGATACATACCAATTTTTTCCAAAAGGGATGTTGGAAAAATAGTTACTTGTCTTTTGATAGTATGCACCCCAGGCATATATAGCTTAATGTAGTTTTGTTTCTTGTTTCTTTCGGCTTTTCCCGGTTAGGGGTCGCCACAGCGGAACTCCGGTCTGCTAATGATTGGCAGTAGATTTTTACGTGCTGGCTTGCCGGGCCTAACGCACAACCTTCAATGAAGGAACACCCATTCACGCATGTTGACACACAGAAGATGCTCTGAGAATCGAACGGGCAACATCTAACTGTGAGGCGACAATGCTACCGCAGCATCACCACCGCATATAGCCTAATGTAGTAAGAGGCCAATATATGAGAGCTGCTAGGCTATGAACACAAGAGGAAGCATTTTATGAAAACATTGATGCATTGAGTTGGTGGTGGTGGTGCTGCGGTAGCGCTGTCGCCTCACAGTCAGATGCTGTCCGGTTCGATTCTCAGTTAAAGCGTCTTCTGCGTGGAGACATGCGTGAATGGGCGTACCTTCATTGAAGGTTGTGCGTCAGGGCTGGTAACTTGGCACGTAAAAATCAACTACCAATCATTAGCGGACCGGAGTTCCGCGACTTCTAACGAAAAGCTGAAAGACACAACATTGATGCATTGAGTCAACATTTTTTGAAAAGGGGTTATAAGGACCTTCTGATACAGTATAAAGAGAGGGTGGTCAAGGATAGAAAAAAAGTACAGTTTTGTACCTACCATAAATGTAGATGTTCGAAGATCCACATTGCTGCAGTCCTTACACTTGGGTAGTCCGCTGTCCTCGGTCGGCCTGAATATCAAAGTATTAGGCTGACGTCGGTCAAGGCGCTTAAGACTGACATCAGGACATCAGGGTACAAATGCGCATGACCGACGTCATATCCTCAGTCTTTTCTTGCCCCAGATGTCAGAAGACCCTAAACAGAAAGGCCAAAACCAAAAGACAGCAAAAAACAACCAACCACCCTTGTACTAACCATATGTACAATATATACAATATTCACAATATGTACAACCCAAACCACACAACCGCCTCTAACTACAGAGGGGAAGGAGGGAGGGTAAATTGGACTGCAGCAATGTGGATCTTGAACATCTACATTTATGGTAGGTACAAAACTGTACTATGTTCTTCATCTCACATTGCTGCAGTCCTTACACTTGGGTAGAATCCCAAAGCAGAGATAAGGGAGGATGGCAAAACTATAAAGCAGTAGGAGCTGCCAAAATGCCCTGTAAAATTGCAGTGGCAAAACCAGCCCTTGATTTAGAGTAAAGTGGAAGGTGATAATGCTTAGAGAAAGTATGCACTGAACTCCAAGTAGCTGCCTCCAAAATATCTTTAGTTGCCACCCCCCTTAAAAAAGCTGTAGAAGTGGCAGTAGCCCTAGTGGAATGAGGCCTAATCCCAGCTGGAATCTCCTTACCATGATGGGAATAACAGAAAGCAATACAAAACCCAATCCACTTAGAAATAGTTTGTTTTGACACAGGCTTGCCCTGAGAACCCAAAGCAAAAGAAACAAATAACTGCTGAGACTGCCTGAACCCTTTAGTTCTGCTCAAATAATATCGCAACTGCCTGTGTATATCCAAAGTGTGCAAAATCTTTTCCCCTTTATTTTGGGCGTTTGCATAAAAAGTAGGCAAATGAATAGTTTGGTTTAAAGCCACACTAGAAACCACTTTAGGCATAAAGGAAGGATTAGTACGCAAAGATACCCTATCCTTATGGAAAATTAAGAAAGGCTCAACTGCCATAAGGGCCTGTAATTCAGAAACCCTTCTTGCAGAGGTAATGGCCAACAAAAAAGCAGTCTTCCATGATAAATATTTCAACTCAGCAGCAGCTGCAGGCTCAAAAGGTTGTAGAGTGAGTTTCTCCAACACAAAATTGAGATCCCAAGCAGGAGTAGGAGCTCTCCGTGGGGGTCTTATATTCTTTGCCCCTCTAAGGAATTGCTTAAACAAAGGATGAGAAAACAATGGTGGGTCACAGTCATAGTGAGCAGAAATTGCTGCAGCATGAACCTTAATAGAAGAGAAGGACAAACCTTTGTCCAGTAACTCAGTAAGATATTGAAGAGCCACACTTAAATTAGGCTTAGAAACATCAAATTCCTTTGCTGTACTCCAAAATAAAAATCTCTTCCATTTATCTGCGTACACTTTCCTTGTACTAGGCCTTCTGGCCTCCAAAATAACATTCAAAACTTGCTGTGGAAGCTGAGACCCCCCAGGGTTTAAAACAGAATATGCCAGGCTGTCAGGTGAAGAGAGTGAAGTTTGACATTGAGTAAATGACTGTTCTCCTGAGACAGCAGGTGTGGAATCGAAGGCAAAGGCCATGGAGGCTCCCGTACCAGACTTCTCAGTAATGGGTACCAGTGCTGTCGAGGCCAATCTGGAGCTATTAAAATCATCTTTGGTTTGTCCTGTCTGACCTTCAGGAGTACCTTTGGGAGGAGAGGCAGAGGTGGAAAGGCATACACATGAAGATTGTTCCAATTGAATGAAAGAGCATCCACTTTCCAAGCTGTGGGATGAAACCTTTTTGTGCAAAACTTTGGCAGCTGGTGGTTTAGTGGAGAAGCGAACAGATCTATGTCTGGAGTTCCCCATGACACTGTCAACTTCTGAAATACATGAGGATCCAATTTCCACTCGTGGGGATCCATAATTTGCCTGCTCAACACATCTGCTAAGGAGTTCTGTGCTCGGCAGAAACCTTGCCTGAAGATTTAGCTGTAAACTGAGAGCAGTCTCCCACAAAATCATTGCTTGTCTGCATAGAGGATAAGAATGTGTTCCCCCTTGCTTGTTGATGTACCACATGACAGTTGTGTTGTCTGTTAGAACCAACACCTGCCCTGGAAGAAGTAAATCCTTGAAAGCTATTAATGCAAATTGGACTGCTAACATCTCCTTCAAGTTGATATGTAGATGTTGAAGTCTGGCAGGCCACGTGTCTTGTACCCACTTTCCATTTAGATGGGCTCCCCAAGCTTTGTCTGAGGCATCTGTCGTTAGAATCTGACTCGCCTCTGGCCGGGTCACAGAGAGTCCCTTGTTTAGGTGACATTCCTGAGCCCACCACAAAAATTCCTTTTGAATGCAAGGTATTATCTGAATGACAGTGTCCATATCTTGGCAGTGCTGTGTCCATACATTTTTGAGATACCATTGTAGCTTCCTCATATGCAGTTTGGCATTGGGAAGCACCAGAATACAAGATGCCATGAACCCCAAGGCTTGAAGGACTGTCCTTGCAGTCAGCCTGGACTGATGAGACAATTGATGGAAGTAAAGAGAAAGATTCTTTTGTTTGTCCGGGGTCAAAAAGGCCATCTGGGATGCTGTATTCAGTCTCACACCCAGAAAGCACATGTCCTGAGAGGGTACTAGACTGGACTTTATTTCATTCACAGAATACCCCAGGCATCTTAGCACTGCTATCACATATTGCAAATGATGAAGAAGCTCGTCCTTTCCTTGGGCCAGAATCAGGCAATCGTCCAAATAAGGATAGATCTGTATTCCTCTAAGCCTGAAGAAAGCTATCACTGGAGCCAGAACCTTCGTGAACACTCTGGGCGCAGTAGATAAGCCAAAGGGCAATGCAGAGAACTGATAATGAGAAGTCCCAGCCAGAAACGCAGATACTTCCTGCAACTTAGCCTGATAGGAACATGAAGGTAAGCCTCCTTGAGATCCAGAGTCACCATCCAGTGATCTTTGCCCAGCAGAGGTAAAAGCTGTTGTAACGTCAACATTTTGAACTTGGGAATGTCCAGATAAGTGTTGAGGATAGATAAATCCAAAATTGGTCTCCACGTGTTCCCCTTCTTTGGTACTAGGAACAGGCGAGAATAAAATCCTAGGCCCACTTCTGGCAGAGGGACGGTTGTATGGCCCCTATTTGGAGCAGCAGAGAAATTTGTTTGTGAGCCTCTAGTCTTTGCTGAGGAGGAACGTCCGGCATGCCTTTGAAAGGAGGCAAGGTATGGAAATAAAACCTGTAACCTTGGTGTATGATATCCAATACCCATCTGTCTTGGGTAATCAAACTCCAATTTTCCTGAAGAGTGCCAACCTTCCTCCCAAAGGTGCTGCCAGGCAAGAAGGATCTGGCAGCTGAAAAGGTAGGTCATTGGGCCTGTTTACGAAAGGACTGGCCCCTGCCCTCACCGGAAGATTGTGCAGGAGAACTCCCTGTTCTAGGTCTGAAGGAGCTCTGAGCTCTGCCCCTACCACGTCTAGATCTACCCCTAGACTGTGAATCATAAGAAGAATCGTCCACCCCTTAGCAGGCCAATTCCTACTAAACTTCAGAGGCTGGACTTGCAAAAAATCTTTAACAGTCTGCATAGACTTAGCCTTGTCTTCCATTTTCTTCAAGACTGACTCCACAGGTGAACCAAACAACACATCAGACTGTAAAGGAGCATCCAAAATCCTTGTCTTAACATGTTCAGATAAATTCTGATCCCTCAGCCAGGCGTGCCTGCGAAGAACTGACCCAGTGGCAGCCACCCTAGGCGAGGCCTGTACAGCATCAAAACCACATTGTAAAGAATGCTTACCCACCTGTTCAGAGACATGTACCAAATCTTGTAATTCCTTACACTCAATGCCTTCCGCCAGAGCATCTACCTTAGACTTCAATTGAGAAAGAAGATAGTTTTGATATTTCAACATGTGAAACTGGCAATTCAAAGCCCTCATAGCTAAGGTGGAAGAAGTATAGACTTTCTTTCCCCATCTATCCAAAGCTCTGGCCTCTTTATCTGGAGGAACGGGATTTTTTACAACAGAGGCCTTGACACCCTTAGGTCCCTGACTAACAGTTTCTGGGTCTGCCCTAGGACTCTTATAAAGATATTTATGAGCCTCAGGCACCCTATAATACCTATCCGGTTTAACAGGAGCAGGAGGCAAAGAATCAGGATTAAGTGAAGCAAACACATCTTCCACAACATCCAGAACAGGAGGTATAGCCAAAGGCCTATGCTGGGGTAAAAGCAAAAATTCCCTAAGCCTTTTCCTGGAATCAGAGAAGTCCTGACCTTCCCACTTAAAATGTTCCCTCATGGAATGAAGAGTCTCTGAAAAAGAAAAATCCTCTGGAGGAGAAGCAGAAGGAGTTGAATCATCTGCATCAGAATCAGAATAAGGAGAGTACTCCTGCAAGTCTTCAGCCGAAGACTCTGAAACATCTGAAGCCTGCTCAAAACTCCCCAACTCTGGTTCCACCCTAGGCCTCTTATCTGGAGGGGGCAAAGAACCTCTAATCAAAGTAATTAAATCTTCTGCCATTTTAAGCATGTGCTTCTTGGGCACAGATCCTGAAGAACTAGGAGTGACACCAACAGAAGCTAAACCTGGCCTGCCTCTGGGAGAAGCCTTAGAAACAGAAGGAGAGGGCCTAACCACCCTAGGAAGGGAGGGAGTACAGTAACCTGAGAAGCCCCTTCAGCCTGACCTGCCTCCTGAGAGGCCACATCCTGCAATAACAAAGTCTCCCCCTGTGACTCCAGAGAAGCCTCCGGAACCACTGGTTCCACTGGCGCCTCTAAAGAACTGGCGTCCGCAGGACGACTCTTCTTGCCTGGGTTTAGCTGCCTTGTCTTTGCGCTTCTTGAAGAAGCGTCGGAGCATCCGGCGGCATCTTATAATTGCACCGCTTCCCAAAGACCAACCTGGCACAATCTAACCTTCGCTAATAGTGCGCTTATTGAACCTAGCACAAAAGCGACACCCAACAACGTCGTGCTCAGGCCCCAAACAAGGAATACACAAAGTATGATAATCTCTATGCGGTATCTGTTTCCCACAAGAAATACAGTTATTCACTTTTTCTGACATCCGGTAAACCACTGAGGCAAGAAAAACTAAAATATTCCCCAGCGGGTACTTAGCCAACTTTGACTCGGTCTGAAACTCCGAATTCGAAAAATTTCAGAACGCCGAACGGCACTTGCAACGCTGCTTCTGCATCGGACCATGCGGCAAAAAAGACTGAGGATATGACGTCGGTCATGCGCATTTGTACCCTGACGTCCTGATGTCAGTCTTAAGCGCCTTGACCGACGTCAGCCTAATACTTTGATATTCGGGCCGACCGAGGACAGCGGACTACCCAAGTGTAAGGACTGCAGCAATGTGAGATGAAGAACATCACTGCTTCCCCATACTTCTAGATGTGCTTCTAGTGTCCATAAGAATATGAGCATCGTCAGTAAATTCAGATTTGGTCTGAAGTACACAAATGATGTTGGCTCTGTCTGTAATATTATACGAAAAACTGGGGATTACTCACAAGTGACAAGACAGCTGAAATAATTGGGAACAATCCCTCCTTTATGTACAAAATTTTTTTAAACTTGAAAAGACAACTGTGCACAGGGAATTGTAATACTAGGTCAAGTAACTTGCTATCTGCCCAGACTTAGTAAATACAGTTGCAGGCATTGCAGACCCTGTAGATATATTTCACAGGAACAAGTGTTTAAACATTCATGGATGAAATACATTTTAGTCCCAGATTCTATGCAGATTGTAGTACAGCAAATGTGATTTACTTAGCCACATGAAACTCCTGCACAGGATTCTATGTTGGTAAGACCAATAAGAGATTAAAAGAGAGAATTTGTAGTCATTCTTATGAGATTAGGACTTGCAATATGAACAATGCACTAGTTAAACATATTAAAGAAAATGATGGACATGAGTTTGTTTTTAGAGTACTACAAATAGGTCATGTGGGTCACCGGGGGGGGGGGGGTGATCTCACTAACTATACTGAAGCAGCAGAACTTAAATGGATCTTGAGGCTACAGGCTGATAAACACCCTGGTATTAATGCTTGTGTCTCTTTAAAACCTGTATTGAAAGGGAGAAAATTGGTTTAAAGAAGTGATGAATTATCATAGCTGATTGAACATCTAACTGTTTTTAAACTGAGTTGTGACTTTGTGTTTTTATGATCTGAAGTAGTGTTGGTTTTACAACGTGAAAGTGCTTATCTGGTCCATTTTTACAAATAAATGCTTTTACTTTCTGAAGCTGTGGTGCTCCTGCCAATTTTTATGCTTTGTCCTCTGGCATGAAAAAATATATGTTATTGCCATAGTAAGGCATGTATTTGAATCTGTGATTATCTACACATTGTGTATGATGGCCATTCTACCATCATAGTGACGACTGCATTACACATCATGTGTGTTTGGGTATGCCTAACATCAGGCAATGTTGTGTGACAAACAGGCATATAGCAACAGTCTTTTAAACAAATTACAGGCACACACATCCCTTTGCAGCAATGACACAATGTAAGGTCTTCAAATACCCAAATATCTCACGGTTATAGCAACAATTCAAACGTGGCACATTCATTTTTAACAACATCATGCAGCCTCCCTCATCAAATAGTCAAAACCTGCATTGAGTGATTGTAAGCACTGAACATCCTTCTATTATTATGCGTGAATGACACCCACCACAGTTATAATGTATACAATTACAGTGGGAGAGGCCTCCCCATTCCCTTTATCTCATACAAATTGTTTACAATGCAATCATATGATGTAATGACTTCACATAGGTGGAGTCTCACAGCTGCAATAAGACTTCCACTGTGGCATGTGATTCCTAAACATCATTACTTATTGGACTTTCATAGCTTGCTGTTCAATTCCAGCAAAGGGCAACACTATATGAATGTACTGATGTCACACAAACACCATTGCATCAAGTTACTGGTTATTTTTACATTGGACAAATAAATAGTAACACATTTTCTGAGTTCACAGCAGTGAAACAGTTGTTCTGGGAATGTTGTGGCATGAGTGTTCCTGTGGCACATGCATTGAGTAGTATACAGCATAACAAACTTACTACAACAGGCACCAACACTGTGCAAACCACCCCTGCTATCTATCCCTCCAACTTACATCCAAGTTCCTACTGACCTCATTCAAGCTCTAATCAAAAAATTAAAACCAACCACCATTATCAGCCAACCTCCTACCAGCAGAGCACTTACAAAAAGCTGCAGAAACCATAGCTTACCCCATTGCCATCCTGATCAATGGGACCCTAACAGAGGGTACTATTCCATCCATCTTGGAAAGTATCCCATGTCATTCCACTACATAAGGGTGGAAGTTCTACAGAACTATCCAATTATAGGCCCATAGCCATCCTTTCACCACTAGCTAAAATAATGTAGAAATGTGTCCATAAGCAACTTATGCACTCTCTCCCCCAGAGCAACTTACTAGCCAACTCCCAACATGGATTTAGGCCATACCACAGCACCTCATCTGCCCTTCTCTTTTTCACCAATGCTATTCACCAAAATCGGAACAAGCTTTCAGCAGCCCTTTTTCTGGACCTATCAAAGGCCTTTGATATGGTCGACCACCAATTACGTATACAAACACTTAAAACCATTTCTCTGGACAACCATGCTATTGAATGGTTCCTATCCTATTCTAAGTGGTAGACAACAGGCTGTTCTATGGCAGGGCAAACTATCTACCCTGCTACCTCTCATCTTTGGAGCCCCTCAGAGGTCTATCTTAGGTCCACTACTCTTTTCTATCTTCATTAATAACCTCCACGCTGCCATCCCTGAAGCAACTTGTATCCAATACGCTGATGACTCAACACTGATCTGTATGGCTTCCTCCCTGTTCAGTTTACAAACCTTAACCCAGAATACATTTCACACAGTTGAAAACTGGCTCGCTAACCACTAACAAAACTAAATTACTTCTCTTCACCCCATCTAGTAGGTCCACCCTCTCGCCTTCTCCATATCATCCAGTAATGGCTCCTCTATCATTCCTGACACCCATACCAAGCTCGAAGTTCCTAGGGGTAATAGTTGACAATAATCTCAAATTTGACTTGCACATCAACAAAACCATCAAAACCATTAATAAGAAGCTTGGTTCACTATATAGAAATAAATCCTTTCTAACTCCATTAGCTAGGACTGCTACCACCCACTCCCGCCTACTCTCTACCCTTTTCTACACCTCCCTTATTCTCACTAACCTGAACAAACTGGAACTAAACAAACTGACTCACTGCTATAACCGTATCGCCAGATTCGCCACTGGCTCCTCATATAAGACCCATCACTTTCAAAACCTTAATCTCCTAGGTTGGCTCGAATTACCTAGTTTAATACAGTTCAACCAGCTCATTGTTGCCCACAAAATACTATACAAACCTGAAAATACTCCAGCACTTATAAATATAATAAAACCAAATCATAATCCCAGACCACTTAGATCATCCGACAAACATGGAACTCTCTCCCAATTAATCTTACTCAGGTACCCTCGCTAAACCTTTTTAAAAAGCATCTCAAACAAGATCTTACACCACACTGGCTCTGTCCCTGTGCAGTAGCATATCACCTACTCCGAGGTGATCTCTGCCTAACATATAAAGCTACGTCAAACCCAGAGCTGTTGGACATGCTACACCTAAAGAAATCCCAATCCCTCTGAGCTACACACTCTAGGGACCTAAACCTTGTCACCACAATAAACAGGGCATGCTGGAGGGATAGATTCCTGTCCCATAGACTTCCCATACTCTGGAACAGGCTACCCCATCTATGTCAAGCAAAGTTCTTCATTAGCACTTTTCAAGAAAAATCTTGATGAGTGGATGGGAAATAGGAAATACACTCCAGGGATCACTTCTGTGTGTCTGCTCGACAGTGGCACAGGAAAATAACTTTCTTGGGTGGCGTAAGTCAGGGAACCCTGTTGGCTTGGCTTACATAGGCCCTTGGGCCAATAGCCTGGTACTTACCTATGAACTACTGGTCCAAACTCAGAAAGCTTCTAATTCAGCTGGAGACTCCCTTGTTTGCCAGCTTCGTTGGAAAAACATGGAACTCTCTCCCAATTAATCTTACTGAGGAACCCTCGCTAAACCTTTTTAAAAAACACCTCAAACAAGATCTTACACCACACTGGCTCTGTCCCTGTACCAACCCTGACTAACTCCTATCTTAACTATCTCTCTTCATTCTTTAATGCATGCCACTTCCATCTTGCTTTAATACTGTTATCATTCATTTCTTTTCGACATGCAGCATAATTCTTGATATTCCCTTCTTTAAGACTACAGTGTATATAACTTGTAAATAGTTTCTATCTCATTAGTTCTAGCGTATAACCATTATTTTTACTCTATTCAATTTGCATATTGTAATCTCTGTCAATCATCTGTAGTCCCTTCTAAGGGGCCACTTTTGTACATACTGTGCATATATTGTTGTATCATAAGTGGTTTTGTTTATGCTTGTAACTTGGAGCTTTTCTCCCTGGGTCTCCGCTGAAAATGGACATGTATCCAATCGGACTATCCCGGTCAACAAATGTAAAACAAATAAATAAAATAAATATCTACACAGACAGAGGGTGATTCAATTCTGGGACAGTGTGTGTGTGTATACAAAACAACAGAAAAAGTTTTCTTGGCCCAGAAACATTGATAATGAACTGCTCAAAGTTGTGTGAACATTAACATAGGTACCTACTTTTCATCCTTCTGACAAATTAATATTGTACAATTTATCATCAAAAGCTCTTTCTTACTTCACACAACTATTTCAGTTATTTGTTACAATCTTCATTGCTATCTCCTGATGCAGCCACAGTCAATACACAACTCTGTAGTATGTGTGTAGTATGATAGACAGGGGTTTGAATCTGGTGACATCTGGCTGCCAGATAAAGTACAGTTTTGTACCTACCATAAATGTAGATGTTCGAGTGCTAATACAGCTGCAGTAATCACATATGGGGTTCTCTGCCATCAGGCGGGTCCTCGGTCGGCCGAATTCCAAAGTCTTGGTCCGGCGTCGGTTGTTCTCGCTTTCTTTCCTGATGTGAGTGCGACAGGGGTATATAAGACACAGCTGACGCCATATTCTTCGGTCTTTCTTGCCCCAGATGTCAGTATATATATATATATATATATATATATATATATATATATATACACACACAAGTAATGCAATGTAATCAAAAAATAGTAGTTGCAAGCAAATACACCATAGATGTTTAACCCCACATTAGGTTGCAAGAGGAGGTGTTAGCCACTAGTCCTTTACCAAGAGGGGAAGGAGGGAGGGAAACCTGTACTGCAGCTGTATTAGCACTCGAACATCTACATTTATGGTAGGTACAACTGTACTATGTTCATCATGCATACAGCTGCAGTAATCACATATGGGTAGAATCCCAAAGCTATGCACAGGGTGGTAGGTACTAGGTGGAACTGGGATGAGCCAGAATGCCCTGCAACACAGCAGTGGCAAAGCCTGCTCTAGTTTTGGAATATAAAGGCAGGTGGTAGTGTTTTGTGAAGGTATGCACAGAACTCCAAGTGGCTGCCTCCAAAATATCTTTGGTAGGGACTCCTCTGAGGAAGGCTGTAGAGGTAGCTATGGCCCTTGTGGAGTGGGATCTGATGCCTGTAGGAACAGGTTTGCCATGAAAGGAGTAACAAAACCGTATGCAGTGGCCTATCCATTTTGAAATTGTCTGTTTGGTAACTGGCTTCCCTTGAGCTTCTACAGCATAGGACACAAAAAGTTGCTCTGATTTCCTGAAAGACTTTGTTCTGTCCAAATAGTAACATAGCTGTCTATGGATGTCTAAGGAGTGTAGCAGCCTTTTCCCTTTGTTTTGAGGATTGGGGTAAAAGGTAGGTAAGTGTATGGCCTGATTTAAAGCTACCCTGGATACCACTTTAGACATAAATGATGGGCTGGTTCGAAGGGAAACCCTGTCCTGATGGAAGATGAGAAAGGGCTGCACAGCCATGAGGGGTTCCGAAACCCTACGAGCTGAGGTAATGGCCAGAAGGAAAGCCGTTTTCCAGGACAAATATTGCAAATCTGTTGAGGCAGCTGGTTCAAAAGGAGGCAATGTTAATTTTTCTAAAATGTAATTAAGATCCCAGGCTGGCACTGGTTGTTTCCTTGGTGGTCTTATATTCTTAGCCCCTCTGAGGAACTGTCTTAAGAGTGGGTGAGAGAATAAGGGTGGATCCGTGTTGAATTCTGCAGAAATGGCTGAGGCATGGATCTTTATGGAGGAAAATGAAAGTCCACTGTTCAGCAGCTCAGCTAGATACTGTAGTACCTGAGGCAAATTCAATTTTCTAGGGTCCTGGCCTTTTTTCTCATTCCAAGAGCAAAACCGTTTCCATTTTGCAGAGTAAGCCCTTTCTAGTAGATGGTCTTCTGGCCTCCAAAATGACATCCTGTACCTCTTTGGGGAGTAGGGTCTGTTGAGGTGTTAAGGAATTTTCCATGCAGCGAGATTGAGTGTTTTCAGCTGGCTGTGAAGAGTTTTGTAGCTGTGCTGAGTCAACAGAAGAGGCATTAGAGGTAGGGGCCAGGGAGGAGTATGTGTTAGGCTCCTCAGGAGTGGATACCAGTGTTGTCTTGGCCAGTCTGGAGCAATCAGTATCATCTTCGGTCTGTCTGCTCTTGCTTTCAAGAGCACCTTGGGCAGAAGAGGCAGAGGTGGGAAAGCGTAAACTGTCCATGCTGTCCAACTGAATGAAAGGGCGTCCACTCTCCAGACCTTTGGATGAAAGGTCCTTGAACAAAACTTTTCCAATTGATGATTCCTGTGGGAGGCGAAGAGATCTATGTCTGGCCTCCCCCACGCTTGGATTATCTCTGTAAACACTTGAGGATGTAACTTCCATTCATGTGGATCTGTCATATTTCTGCTTAGATTGTCTGCCAGTGTGTTTTCCAAACCTGGCAAGTACTGTGCTTGAAGTTCGATTTGCCATTCCAGAGCCAAGTTCCAAAGTGTCATGGCTAGTCTGCACAGGGGATACAAATGTGTTCCTCCTTGTTTGTTTATGTACCACATTACTGTGGTGTTGTCTGTTCTTATCAGTAATTGTCCTGGATGCAGGAGGTCCTTGAAAGCTGTAATTGCATTTATCACTGCTAGCATTTCTTTTTGATTGATGTGTAGGTGCTTTTCTTTTTGGGACCATTTGCCCTGAATGCACCTGTCTGTCATGTGCGCCCCCCAGGTGTAATCTGAGGCGTCTGTTGTGATGACTTGATTTGCTTGAGGCTTGCAGAATGGGAGACCTGTATTTGTTTGACATGCTTGGGCCCACCATAGAAATTCCTTTTGCAAACATGGAATTATTGGTATTATAGTTTCCAAACTGTGGCTGTGTTGAGACCATAGGTTTTTTAGGTACCATTGAAGTTTCCTCATATGCAACTTTACACATGGGATTAAGAGAATGCACGATGCCATGAAGCCCAGAGCCTGCAGGATTTCCCTTGCAGTAAGCCTGGTACAATTTGCTAGTATTTTGAAGTATTGAGTTAGTTGCCCCTGTTTTTCTGGCGTAAGATAGGCCATCTGGGTGTTTGTGTCCAAGTTGGCACCCAGGAAAGTTATTTTCTGAGATGGTGTTAGTCTGGATTTCTCTTTGTTGATTGTGTATCCCAGAGAGTTCAGTAACCGTGTTGCATAAGCCAGATGATCCAGAAGTATGTGCTTGCTGTCCGCTTGGATCAGGCAGTCATCCAAATAAGGGTAAATCTGTATCCCTTGAAGTCTGCAGTAGGCAATTACTGATGCCAGGCATTTCGTGAATACTCTGGGCGCAGTAGATAAGCCAAAGGGCAATGCAGAGAATTGATAGTGGATTGAACCTGCAAGAAATCTGAGGTATCTTCTGCAGCTTTGTCTGATTGGGATATGCAGGTATGCCTCCTTGAGGTCCAATGTTACCAGCCAAAACTCCTTGCCCAGCATGGGAAGAAGCTGCTGTAATGTGAGCATCTTGAATTTTGGTACGAGTAAGAATGTGTTTAGGATGGATAAGTCCAAAATGGGTCTCCAGTCGGTTCCTTTCCTTGGTACCAGAAATAGCCTGGAATAAAAACCTTGGCCTTGTTCGTGAGTAGGTACCTCTTGAATAGCTTTCATATCTATGAGCTTTGAAATTTGTAGTTGTGCCTCTGCCCTTTGATTGTGTGGCAGGTTTGGCATGCCTCTCATTTTTGGCAATGTGAGAAAATGAAATTTGTAGCCTCTGTCTATAATGTCCAGGATCCATTTGTCTGTTGTGACAATATGCCAATTTCTTGTAAATAATGCCAGCTTTCCTCCCAAAGGTGCTGCCAGCTGAGACTTGCTTGGCATGGAAAGGAGGAAGTCATTGGGTTTGTTTCCTATATTGTTGTGCACTGTCTTCGCCACCTCTTGGTGCTGGAGTTTGCCATTGCCTGCCTCTATATGATCCTTGTGATTGTCCTCTGCCCCTTGAGCGCCTGTATCTACCTCTTTGGGGCCTGTCCGTGGCTGGAAAGGACCAGTTTTTTGAAGGCCAATTTCTGCTAAAACGTGGTGGTTGAACCTGTAGAAAAGCTTTGACAGATTGCATAGATTTGGCTTTTTCTTCCATTTTCCGTAGTATCTCCTCAGCATTAGTACCAAATAACACATCCTTTTGTAAAGGAGCATCTAGTAGTTTAGCTTTCATATGATCAGGCAAGATTTGTTCCCTAAGCCATACATGTCTCCAAATAACTGATCCTGTAACAGCAGCTCTACTTGAGGCCTCTAGGGCATCATAGCCACATTCTAAGGTGTGTTTACCCACTTGCTCTGCACTATGCATCATATCCTGCAACTCCTTCAAATCTGGTTGTTCAGGTTGAGACATTTTATTTCTTAATTGTGATAACAGAAACTGCTGATATTTAAGCATATGAAACTGACAATTTAAGGCCCTCATGGCTAGGGTGGCCGAGGTATATACCTTTTTTCCCCACCTTTCTAAGGATCTTGACTCTCTTTCGGAAGGTAGTGGATTCTTAACAGTAGAGGCCTTCATCCCCTTGGGGCCTTGAGAAATGGTTTCAGGATCAGCATTATGGCTTTTGTGCAGAAATTGGTGAGAGTTAGGAACTCTGTAGTACCTATCAGGCTTGACTGGGGCAGGAGGCAGGGAATCCGGATTAAGGCAAGCCTCCGAATAAACATCATCCAGTATGTCCAAGACAGGAGGTATCGCCAGAGGTCTGTGTTGAGGTAACAAAAGAAATTCCCTAAGTCTTTTCTTGGAATCAGAAAAGTCTTGGCCTTCCCAATGGAAGTGTTCCCTCAAGGTGTGCAACGTTTCCCCAAAGGAAAAATCCTCAGGAGGAGATACAGAAGGAATGGACTGCTCTGCGTCAGAATCCTCAAAAGGGGAAAAAGAGTGTTCCTCTATATCAGAATGATCTGAAAAAATGGAGCCCTGATCAGAAGAGGGAGAATCTTCCTCCACTCTGGGTCTCTTGTCTGGAGGGGGTTGGGAACCCCTGATAAGAGTAATTAAATCCTCAGCCATCTTAAGCATTTGCTTTTTAGGCATGGGGCCTGGAGATGGGCCCTGTGTCACAGGCCTCTTGGGATGCCTGGCTGATTTGGACTTAGTAAAGGCCCTAATTGAAAAGGAATATGAGGGTCTAAAGACACCGTGGGTGGAAGTGGACCTGTCCACATTAGGAGGCTCAACGCTCACAGTGGCTTCGGTGGTTGTAGTCTTGGTATGGGCCGAGGTACCTGCGGTCTCGGTTACAGAAGACCCCGCCAAAGAAGTGTCGTCAGTAGTCAGGGACTGCATAGGCGTCTCGCTGAGAACTGGACCACGTGTAGTCGGTTTTGGCGTGGTGTCGGTGGGGACCGCGGACCTCGCGTGTCGATCCTTGTCCTTGCGTTTTTTGGACAAAACGGTAGTCGGAGTCTCCAACTTTTTATAATCAAAGGCTTTACCAAAAAAATGTTGGGCGAACTCCCCCCGATGCTTAATAGTGCGCCTATTGAAGGTAGCGCAAAAGCGACAGCCCGAGACGTCGTGGTCTGGGCCTAAACAAGGTATGCAGAGGGAATGGAAATCCTTATGCGGTATTTGCTTCCCACAAGAAATACAATTGTTAACTTTTTCTGACATCGGTCTGAGGCAAGAAAAGTTTCCCCAACGGGGTACTTAGCTTTAATGAAGACTTCGGGTTCCAATTTTTCGTAAATTCAGGAGCTGGCCGACCGGCACTTGCGAACTGCTTCTGCTTCGGGCACCGCCCGGCAAAAAAGACTGAAGAATATGGTGTCAGCTGTGTCTTATATACCCCTGTTGCACTGACATCAGGAAAGAAAGCGACAGCAACCGACGCCGGACCAAGACTTTGGAATTCGGCCGACTGAGGACCCGCCTGACGGCAGAGAACCCATATGTGATTACTGCAGCTGTATGCACGATGAACATCTGTCTCAGACAGGACTGGCTTAGGCAAAGCAAGTAGTTATAGCACAGCCAAAAAGCCACATTTGTAAGGCGTCATGCTCCAATGTAAGGGATCCATACACAATACAACAGGAAAGTGTTGTAGGCCCTTCAAAAGTGTTCTTCATGACATAAATGGTATGCCTATTTCTGTGTCATCCATGGTTGATGCACAGCTTTCTGATATATATATCCTGGCATGTGTTTGAGTCTGGCAAGATGCAAATGTTGATTTTGTCATTGATTGCTCACAGGCATTATTTATTTTCTAAATAATAATGCTCTGTATTTGTATTACCAGTCTTCATCCAAACATTTCTGTATTATTGTAATTGTTTTCTTAACACTGTAGAGCTTTACGGGACAAGAGAGTTTACATTACATTTTTACTGTATGTCAACTTACCATTTTATTAAGATTCCATATTATATTTACTCCCCTTTGTTACATTGTTGTTTTGTGTCCCTCACATCCTTTGTTAGCATGTCTGTTTTTATTTATATGAAAGGGTCAAGAATTATTGCCTCAGTACGGAAGTATTTCTGTTACAAATGTTCATTGTGACATAAAAAGAAGTTATGTCTTACCATAATGTTCCATCTGTATTGTTGATCCTCGTTCAGTCATTATGCATGGGTATAGGTTCCGACCTCGGAACCAAGCCGGCCATTTTCCAAGCTCGTGTCAGCTTCAAACTCTTGAGCTAAACTCTTACCCACAATCCCCATCTCCCTGTTACCTCAGATTGGGTTTGCAAGTCAAAGAAGGTACAGGCTACCTCTGGTCAAATAACCTAAGAGAACCGGATGGCAAGATCCACTAGAAACCACAGGAGGGGGAAGGGAGGGTCGTAATGACTGAACAAGGATCAACAATACAGATGGAACGTTATGGTAAGACATAACTTCTTTATCTGATATTGTTAATCCTTGTTCATTCCTTATGCATGGGACAGAGTCCCCAGCAACCTCTATTACTGGGAGGCTCTCATGGAAGGACATTCCTGAGCACCATAGAACCGAAAGATGCTCTTCCCCTGGAGGCCAAATCCAATTTGTAATGATTGATGAAGGTATGAGGCGTAGCCCAAGTTGCAGCTGCACAGATGTCATGTAAAGAAGCTCTGGCATGGAAGGCAGCAGAAGTTGCCACCGACCTTGTTGAATGAGCTTTCATGGTAGTAGGCAACGACATATTATGTTGTGTATAAATGAAGGTCACACAGTCCTTCAACCATCTAGCTAATGTGACCTTAGCGACAGCAGATCCTAATCTAGGTCCAGAAAAGGCCAAAAATACCTGGTCAGATTTATGAAAGGACCTAGTCCTGTTTAAGTAAAAACTGATTTGCCTGTGGATATCTAGAGTATGTAGGCAATACTCTCCTCTGTTTGAATGATTGGGAAAGAAAACTAGCAATTCAATGGTTTGATTAATGGACATTTCAGAGATCACTTTTGGCAGAAATGATGGATTAGTTCTCAGAGATACTCTATCTCTATGAAAAATCAAGTATGGACTCTTGATGCATAAAGCTTGAAGCTCAGAAATGCATCTGGCAGAAGTAATGGTGACCAAAAACAAGGTTTTCCATGACAAATGCTTGAGTCACAAGAAGAGGCTGGTTCGAAAGGTGGCATTGTCAGAGCTTGTAGAACTAATGATAAATCCCATGGTTGAATAGGTTCTCTAAAAGGTGGCTTCAAATGATTCACACCTTTTAAGAAGGTCTTGCACAATTTGTGGGACATAAGAGAGGAATCTTGGACACCCTCATGAAAATTAGAAATTGTAGCCAAATGAACTCTAATGGTAGAGTCCGATAGACCCGATTGGAAAACATCAGCCAGACAGTCTAGTATTATCGACACTGGTGCTGAGAAGGGATCTACTTGTTTATCCTTCAGCCAACAGGTAAATCTTCTCCACTTGCTCAGATAAGTAATTCTAGTGGAAGACTTATGAGATGCAATGAGAATGTCGCGTACTGGTAAAGAAAGATCATTCTGCCTGGCAATCAAGGGAATTGGAGTAGCCAAGCTGTGAGCTTCAGGCTGTTCAAGTTGGGATGAATCAGGTTCTGTGGATGTGAGATCAACTCTGTGGTTGGATGGAGAATGCATGGTCGATCTAGTAGGTGAGACCAAAGGAAGGGGAACCAAATCTATCGAGGCCAATATGGTGCTATGAGGATCACCTTGCTCTTCAACCGACGGGCTTTCTTCAGAAACTGGGGAATGAGGGGAACGGGTGGGAATGCGTAAAGACCAGAGGGCCAATCGTGGACTAGAGCGTCCCTGGGTGACTGTCCCAGAGGGGGAATCAGGGTGAAGTAGTAGCTGCATTTGTAGTTGGTTGGGGATGCAAAGAGGTCGCAGCAAGGACGGTCCTAGCGGTGGAAGATCTCCGCCGCTATCAAGGGATTCAGGGACAACTCGTGAGGTTGAAGAATGCACCTGCTGAGTCTGTCTGCTATCACATTGGAACTCCCAGGAATGTGAGTTGCTAGATGAAAACGGTTGGTAGCCATCGTCCATTGCCATATCCTCATGGCCTCTCGACAAAGGGGGTAAGATTTGGTTCCAGCTTGCTTGTTGATGTACCAGACCACTGCCATGTTGTCTGATTGAATCGTAATTGTCCCAGACGGCAGCAGGGGATGGAATACTTGCAATGCCAGAAGCACCGCCCTCAGCTCTAGAACACTTATATGCAGATGGTCCTCCAGTTCGGACCAAGTACCTTTGATGGTCTGTCCCTGATATAGACCCCTCACCCCATCAGGGAGATGTCCGTGGTCACAGTGGCCTTGGGATTCTGGGGGGAAAAGGGGCGAGACCATTGTGACAGATTGTGTGTCATCCACCAATTTAAATCCTGTTTGCACATGTGGGTTACTCGAATCATGGCTGAAAGAGGATGCTGAAAAGGATACCATTGGGTGAGCAGTAGCCACTGTAGAAGCCTCATGTGAAACCTGGCCAGGGGGACAATGGTGATAGAGGCTGCCATGGAACCCAACAGCTGTAGAATCGAGTGAGCCGTGGATTTCTCCCTTGAAAGGATTGGAATCAGTTGTTGCTTTATCCTTAAAATTCTGTGCTCTGGAATGGCAGCTCTGCAGTTCTTTGTGTCCAAGATAACCCCTATGAATTCTGTCACCTGAGAAGAGGTGAGATTGGATTTTTGCCAGTTTATGGTTATGCCTAGCCTTTGTGCAGCAAGGAGAGAGTATGCCAGGGCTTCTTCCAGTAGATGTCTGGTGGGGGCGGAAATGAGCCAGTCGTCTAGGTATGGAAACACCTGGAATCCTTAAAGTTGCAAGTGAGCTGTAACAACTGCCATGCACTTTGTGAACATCTGGGGGCTGTAGAGAGTCCAAAAGCACAGAAATCTTCTTGATGACCTGTCCACTTTTATGTGGTAGTACACATCTTGAAGATCTATCGAGAACATCCAATCATCTTTTTCCAAAAGCTGGAGAATAGACTGTATTGTGACTATCCGGAATTTTTGTACTCTCACAAACTTGTTCAAAACACTGAGATCCAAAACTGGTCTCCAGTCCCCAGTTTTCTATGGCACCAAAAATAGTCTTGAGTAGAACCTGGATCCTATCTGGTCTGGAGGGACTATTTGGATGACTCTCTTTCTTAGCAGCTTTTCTATCTCTAATGCTGCTTCTTCCCTTTGACTAGGTGTAACGTTGGGAAGTTTTTTTGAAGGGACAAGACAAAGATCGAAGGGGATATGATAACCTCTGGTTATAATCCTTTGTACCCAAGAATCAGTGGTGATGGTTAGCCAGGCAGAAGGGTACAAGGAGAAACGTCCCTCAACCACCTCCAGAGGAAAGGAGTTGGGCCGCTCTTCAGGAGTGCTGGTAGGATTGGCAGGGAAAGAATCCCTGGAACCCTGGTTTCGCGGACCCCCACTGCCCCGAAAGAAGCATCTTCCATGCAAGTTTCCCCCTCTGCCTCTAGAGGAGAACTCGACCTGTGTGTCACAGAAAGGACCCTGAGATTTCTTGAACCATATCTTCCCACTCTTTTGGTTTCAGGAGAAAGCACGTTGAGGGGAAGAATAACGGACACCTACTGCAGAAAGGGTCTTACTGTTCTGTTCACATCTGGCCAGTATGCTTTTAACTTTGGGTCCAAACAATGAGGAAGCCTCAATGGGAGCGTTAAGAAAGGAAGCCTTAAAGGGTTCCACGAAATTGCACAAGCGCATCCAGGCGTGTCGTCTCAAGACCGCAGCTGAACCCGCTGCTCTAGCTGCTCCTTCTGATGCGTGAGATATCAGTCGCATAGAGGAATTATTGACTCAATGGTAGCCAGCTGAGAGGCCACTTTGTCATGGACCTCATCAGACACAGCACCAGCCAAAGTTTCAGAGAGCTCAGAAATCAGATCCCTTTGAAGCATGGTAAAGTGTGCCATATAATTCTGGGACCTGACAGTAAAGGTCGCTGATGCAAAGGTGCGCTTCCCTATCCTGTCCAGGGCTCGGGACTCTTTGTTAGGCAGATGGACAGTCTGGCTTTCTTCTTCTGCCAGATCCTTTTTTGTTGCGGCCGCCACCACCAAAGCATCCACAGGAAGACCTTTTGACCAATGGAGACCCATAGTAGGAGGGGACAAAATTTTATCTGGCCTCCGGGGAATAGCTTTGACGGTGTCAGGAGGCTTCCAAGCAAGCTGCACAATAAGCCGGACAAGTTCATCGGCAGGTGGAGTAACCCAGGAGGTAGGGGGCCGGGTGCAAAAGGCCTGCAGGAACACAGATTCCTTAGAGGTCAGATTAGAAGACTGCCAGTCACCTCTCTGTTTCAGGATTTCAAGGATATCACCAAAGTATACCTCAGAGGGTGACCAAGGGGATCCTTCCCCCTCATCAAAATCTGTGTCTTCAGTGAGGGACTCCTCTGTGGAGTCCATGTGCTTCCTCTTACACAAACTGTTCTGGTGGACTTCCTCAGCAGGATAAGCTGGGGAAGACAGCAGAAAAGGGGTTTCCTGTGGTAATATGTCCTGAGGCTCTTGCACTCGGTGTCCACTTGGTGCGACTTGTAAAACCAGTGTACTAGAGGAGGGCGGCGGGATAGACAGTCCAGTATCGCCAGCAGCAGTGAAAGCCTTCTCCATCAGTTGGAAGGCTGGTCCACCTGAAGAGGAGTGAATGTCTAGGACAGGGGTCACACCCCTCCCCTAAATGGCTCAGCCTGCCGACCCAAAATCCCTGGATGGCTGTGGAGCAGCAAACTATGCATGTCACAACTGACATCCTGGGTCGTAGCAAAACTTTCCTGCCACAAAGGCAACTGCAGTTCCTTAGTGAGATCCATAAAGGGAACCTCAGAAGGGGAAGACTGTGCTATATCCATGGACTTCAAAGGCAATGAAGGAGGAGAATAAGAAGGGGTCTTTGGAGACCGGTGATCACCTCCCAAGGAAGGACAGTTCCTGGGGGGTGGGATACCTCTGGCCAAGAGCACCTGATCCACAAGACACAACATATCTTGCTCGGAAAGGCTTCTAGTGGACCTCACGGAGACTGAGGGAGAAACAGGCCTGTCCACAGAAAGGGCAAACTCAGTGCCCATCTCACCAGTCCACACCGAGAACAATGGTGCCGAGAGAGACTGGACTACGGGTGTCTGCACCGAAGAAGTCATCGGTGCCGAGGTCATGGTCTGCACTGACACAGGGATTGGTGCCGAAGTGGTTGTCAGTACTGAAGCTGGAACCAACAAAACTGGAGTCAACAATAAAGGCGTCAGTTCTGAGTAAGATGTCGGAGCCGATGTGGTCAAGGTCGGTGCCAATACAGTGGTAATAGTCTGAACAGAGGAGCCCCTCGGTGCCGATATAGTGAAGGCTGCAGAAGAAGATCGAGCCGAGATCACTAATGGAGCCAAAGGCCTCGGTGCCAAAGGTCTAGGCACCGAAAGCACTGGGGCTGACTAAGTGAGCTCCAGAGCCAAAACTTTAGCCTTTTTAGGTTTTGGTTGGCTGGAGTTCCCAGCCAGGGATGAAGGCAAAGATTTAGCCTTGGTAGGAACATCCAAGATTTTCATTTGGGCTCTAGGAGGGGTTGAGGCCTCCGACCCAGAAATAGCCTCTGAAAAGGGAGATTTAAGAAGTCCCTTCAACAACAACTTGTTTTTCCTTTCCAACAAAGTTCTATTTGAAAAGTTTTGACAGATAGTACAGGGTGGGTCAACAGATAAGTGGGATGCCCCCAAACAATAAACGCACAAAGAGTGTGCATCAGAAGTAGGTAGTTTGTGTCCACAATCAGAACACAGTTTAAACTCCGGACTACCTTTCTTATCTGCCATGATAGCAAAATTAGAAAGTAGAAAAGGGTACCAGCAATGGTACAAAGGAATACCCGAAGGTATGAAAAAAGGAAAGATTACCAAAAATGGTAAGGGGAGAACACCTCGTGGTAAAAAGGTAGAGAAAAAAAGAAGAATACCTCAAGAAAATATGGTCACTAGATGTGATAGGGTAAGAGACAATGAAATAGAAACTTTTCTGACAGAAAAGTAATATAAAGGACTATTATACAACAAATAACTGTACTTAGCTAAAGAGAAGCAGCTTGACATGACCGAATAGAAATGTGGCAAACTAAATCTGAGGTAACAGGGAGAGGAGGATTGTGGGTAAGAGTTTAGCTTGAGAGTTTGAAGGTGACGTGAGCTTGGAAAATGGCTGGCTCGGTTCCGAGGTCGGAACGGATACCCATGCATAAGGAATAAATGAAGATTAACAATATCAGATGCACATTTTCCATCCTCCCTTACTTATTTCTGCAATAATCCCATCATATTCTATGTACATTCCCATTTAACTTCCCCTGCATCTTAGTTCTTTCAACCAACATGCCCTTCCTTTTTATAAAGTGTTCACGTGTGCTCACTCCTTACTTTGCATAAAGTGCTCACGTGTGCTCATTCCTTATTTTGTATAAAGTGCTCACGTGTGCTCACTCCTTACTTTGTATAAAGTGCTCACGTGTGCTCACTCCTTACTTTGTATAAAGTGCTCACGTGTGCTCACTCCTTACTTTGTATAAAGTGCTCACGTGTGCTCACTCCTTACTTTGTATAAAGTGCTCACGTGTGCTCACTCCTTACTTTGTATAAAGTGCTCATGTGTGCTCACTCCTTACTTTGTATAAAGTGCTCACATGTGCTCACTCCTTACTTTGTATAAAGTGTTCACATGTACTCACTCCGTACTTTGTATACAGTGTTCACGTGTGCTCACTCCTTACTTTGTATAAAGTGTTCATGTGTGCGCACTCCTTATTTTGTATAAAGTGTTCACGTGTGCTCACTTACTAGATTCACCTTGTTTACATTTGTGTCCATGGGCTTCTCTGTACCTTTTAATGGCCAACAATTCTGGCCTGGAAAAGGTGTTGATATAAACATGTATGCTTAATGAGCAGCATACATATTCAATGAGCACTACTGCTCATCACGCTAACATGCTTAAATCATGTAGGCTCAGCGGGAAGTGTACATGACTGGTAATGAATCCCAGGGAGTGTACTGGTAGCCTGAACTGAATGAAATAACAGAATTCAAACAGGATATCTCAAAGAATTATGTCCAAAATAACATTGTTCAATTTTGTGATGATATACCAAAAAAAAAGTGTGTGTACATCTGTGTATCTATCTATCTATATCTATATATATAAATATATATATATATATATATATATATATATATATATATATATATATCTATATACATCTATATCTATATATATATATATATATATATATATATATATATATATAGTAAATTACTCTGTTTTTCTCTCTGAAATTGCAACTTCCCACAGTCTTTCTTATTTTGTTATACTGTACTGTACTGTAATTTCAGTAAATTCTTGTAAAATACTGTGCAATCATAATGTGTTTGTGGAGCTTTTCTCCCCGGGGCTCTGCTGAAAATGGGCTCCTGTCCCAGTTGGACTTTCCTGGACAACAAATATCAATAAATAAATAAATATTTGGGGTTGAATATTTTTGTATTTTCTTTGTATGGTTTATTTTTGTGAACCAGACAGTTTTATAGCAATCCTACAGAAAGAATAATTTTCCAAGACACTAGTTCGTATTGCAACCCACACATTAGTCACCCAGCATTTTTTCAGGTTGCCATTATCTATTTCTACCACTACATGTCAGCATTTCCTGTCAACTTATTTTTGTCTGGTGTGCAAAATTTTGCTTTACAGATCACACCGGTTTCTATTTATTATTCATTTTGGACAAATATGATCATAGGTTACTAGGCTAATGGCCCACAACAGTTGGTTTATACATTTTTTAAATATATATTTTTCTCTACTCATCATGTGATAGTGTTTGATATTTGTATGGTAGAACTTCTACATTTAATAAGGTATTTCAATGGTGAGTCTTTCTTTCTTTTAGGAGTAATTTTTTATGCTGATTAATGGCTCTTTTGACTACTATTTAGAGGTCTGTCCAAAGTTAAATTTCTTATATTGTATTACATGCAGTGTTGTGTTTTCTAAACATGCCCTTTGTCATGTTGTACACACAGCATTGCCAAGCTAGACATGAGTTTTTCTAACATCTGGCATCACATGACTTTTTTTTTTAGTTACCTTAAAAATGGATTAGAAAAGCTTGGATGGATGAAACTATAGTCTGCAGAGTTGGCAACTAATAAACAAACTGGAGCTTTGTACATTTATTTATGGTGCTGGTGTGCTTTTTTGGAAGTCATATTTGATCTATGACTCCTTGGTGCAGCTGTATGGTTTGGGGGTGTGGATATATATGAGTCTCTCTAGATTTGTCGAATGATATTTTGGTCGTCATACATTTAGTCGACACAATCTGGTTGACTACAGATGGCCACCAGTCATGCGAGATCGACAATACCTGGGTAGGGGAATATACCCTTTTCCCCAGGATTGTGTGATCTCGGAGTTAGAATATATAATTAGCAGGGGAATGCAGCCTGCAAAAAATTATGCTTTCCTTGTTTTTATTTATTTATTTTAGGTCTTGCATGCAAGATTAATTCTCTGTGCATGTATAGTAGTGTACTGACATGCAAAAAAGGGTTTGACTAATTTAAGTAGATCCACACACACAAACATATATATATATATATATATATATATATATATATATATATATATATATACACACACACACACACACAAACACACACACAAACACTCTGAGTGTGTTATAGGAATTATCTCTTTGTGCACTTTCTCTTATGCTGAACTGCTGGTGTTTTTTGTCGCTGGCTCAGTTTGCTGAATTTTGTAATGGCCAGAGTTCATTATATAGACCATTACATAATTCACATGTTTTTCTCTTTCTTCAGGTTTGTGCACCCATGGAGTTAGAATATTCAGTTTCTGGGTGTGGAAAGTGAAGCCCCCAAGTAAAAGTTTATAGTTTAACGTTTGGTAATTGCAATCACAGATGTAACTTGTTAGTTTACATGTGTGATTACTTTTAGTGGCAATTAGTGGTAATCACCAATGATTGCGTTTGATGTTTTGTGTTTCAAAGTCACCGGAAATAATTCATTCTAAACTCGTATATCTAATGTATGTACACACACACACACACACATGTGGCATAGCAGAGATTAAGTAATAAAGTTTACTGTTTTTAAACATACCGCTTTTCCATGATTTGTATTACAGAATGTCTGTTAATATAAGAAATGTGACAAAGTGCTAATAATTTCCAAGCTAGAATTTCTACACTAGACATTTCAAAAGAACAGAGCATATGACAGTAGGAAATAAGTGAAGGCACCTGTTGCGATGATGTCAAAAACAGAGGGATAAAACCAACAAAACAGAGATACTTGCCTCAAAGAGAAGAGAAAGAATTTTATGAGGAGTCAGGACTGATGATAGTTGCCAATTTACTGCATGACACAAAATCAATAAGTAACAGAAATGACACTGGAAAACCTAAGTGAAGAAATACTTGGATTTTTACTAAGAAATGCTTGAAAAGCTTTGATGGGAGTGAGGGTCTGAATTAACTCTAAGAATTTATGTTACATTATAGGTTCATACTAGGCTATCTGCCCTAGGGCATTTATAAGCCTAGCCAGAGTGTGTTTGGCTTTCGCCACCCATTTTAAATGAATTTTGCTATGCCCTTTTGAGGTTAGTATACTGTGCCTCTAACAGTGACACAGAAGTGATACCCGGGGTAAACCTACTATCTCCCGTCCACTCATCAAGTTTCCTCTTGAAGAGAGTCAATGAGGGGACTCTGCCTAACCTGGACTGGGATGTTATTCCAGAGTGAAGGGAGCCTCTGGGTTATGAATCTGTCCCTCCAGCATGTCCTATTTATTTCAGTGCTGTGGTTCAAGTCTCTCTAGCGCGTAGCTCGATGGGATTTGGATTTTCTGAGGTGTAGCATTGTCCATTAATTCCGGGTTGGACATGGCTTTATACGTCAGGCACAGATCACCTCTGAGCAGGCGGTATGCCACTGACTAGAGCTGGAGTTTCTTTAACCGGGCAGCATATGGCATCTGTTTGAGCCCTTTGATCCTCTTGGTGAGGTAGTTTTGGGGTCTTTCCAGTTGCTGCAGGTGTCTGGTAAGGTTCATCCCGAAAGGGGCATTGTACTCAATTATGGGCCTGATGAGGGATGAGTAAAGAGACACGATGACCTCCCCTGATCTAGATGTGAATCCCTTCATGATTAGGTGCGCTATATAAAATGTTTTTCTAACCACTGTGGCCACATGGTTGTCAAATGAGAGATTGCTATCAACTTGGGTCCCCAGGTCCCTAATTACTTCTTGCGTACTTAATGGATTACCACCTATGTGGTAATTTGTGAGCACTTTGTTTTTGGCAAAGGGGATGACTATACACTTTTTGGTGTTTAGCTTGAGGCCATGGCTCTGGCACCAGTTGTCTGTTTCTATGAGGCCCTTTTGTAGGATGCTTGTGTCGGCTGGAGAGTATTATGGCGCCCAGTTTGCTGTCATCTGCGAACTTGGTCAGCCACAGTCCTTCCGTGTTAGCCTGTACCGCCGATAAATATATACCGAACAAGAGAGGTCCCAGGACTGAGCCTTGTGGGACGCCAATTGTAATTGGTTTGGAGTCTGACATGGCTCCAGCAATTCTAACCATGTGGGTTCTGTCCTTGAGCCAGTTTGCAACCCATCTAGTGACATGGGGTTTATATTTAAGCTGGTTAGCTTATCTATAATTCCCGAGTGGGGTATTGTATCGAAGGCTTTTGCAAGGTCCAGGTAGGCTGTGTGGACCACCTTCCCCTCGTCAATGGCCTTGGTGACTGTTTCAAAGAAATCGACCAGGTTTAAGAGGCAGGATCTGCCCTTAACAAAGCTGAACTGGGTAGGATCCAGTGTCTGTAGGTCCCCAATATCTTTATTTATGAGGTCCATAATGATCCTTTCCATAGCTTTGCAGACCAAGCTAGTCAAGCTTATGGGGCGATAGTTTCCAGGATCCGTTGAGGCACCACCTTTGTGAAGAGGGACCACTGTTGCTGTACGCCACTCTTTGGGTACATATCCTGTAGTAAGGCTGAGATTGAACAGTAGTTTTATGTTTGGGTTTTGTTCTTCTTGGAGTTTATGTAGGACGCAGCCCAGGACACCGTCTGGTCCCACTGATGCTGTGTTTTTTGCTTTGGAGAGGGCGGCTCTTACCTGAGCATCTGAGATGTCAGGGGGGCAGCACTCTGCTGGGATAGATATTTGCCCTTTTGGTGGGGAAGGGGGGGGAGTTTGTGCTGAACTTGTCAGCTAGAATGTTGGCAATGTCTGTGGGTTCGGTGTATTTTTTGTCATTTTGGACTAATTCTGAGCATATCTGGGAATTCCCACCCAGGTTCCTAACATAACTAAAGAAAGCTTTGTGATTATCCTTAGTGTCCTGTGCAATTTTTCTCTCGAAGCTGGCCTTAGACGATTTTATGAGTGCCCGTAGTTTTTTGCTAATACTGATCAGAGATGCCTTCCCTTTTTGGGATTTTGCTCTATCATGTAGTAGCTTCCTCCTTCTATTGTATAGTTTGTTTATGGCTGGGGTCCACCAGACAGGATACCTAAATTTGGAGGATAGGGTCTTGGTTTTTTTTGGGATTGCATGATCCATGCATTCCTGAAGGTGTTCATAGAATGCATTTATAAAGGACTCTGCAGTCTGGGCCGTATTTTCCACAGGCCCGGGGGCTTTGAAGGATTCCACCTCGGTTTTGAGGAGTGTGAAATTTGCTTTAGAGAAGTTTTTTACTGTGGTTTTCTGGGCAGGGGCTGGGGTTGGGATGTGAACATCTAGTGAGATTAGTTTATGGTCTGATCTTACCAGTGAGGGATTATTGAGTGAAGTTTTTGTTGCTGTCTGCATATTCATCACTGTAAATAAAGTGCACTGAAATGTGATACCTGCCTCCTTTCACACACTACACTAACAGTTTAGTCAGGTGGGCAAACTTTGGTAATCTTACCAGGTTGCAATATTTCATTGCTACTCTGTAGTCTGGGGTGCATCTATATCTGTAACATGATTCCGTAACTGAGGAGAGAGCTACTTCTTTCCCCAGCCAAAAAGACAGATGGACTTGTGTTTCATGTTTGTGAACTATCTTTGATGAGCCCAAAAAACGGCAAAGTTTGAGGAACATATGGACATAACTCCCAACCGTACCAAATTACTCAGTTTTATCTGAGTTTTGGGGTCCAAATAATGGATGCCACAATTCCCGAGTGGCACCTCTTCATTTCCAAGTTTTTCTCAGCTTTTTATTTTTTTTTTCGCTTTTTGAGCTGATGTCATTGTGTGCATGATGACATCAGCTCTGTCAGGGCTACCAGCCTGTCAGAATTGAGCTCAAGGGTTCATGTGCACACTAGCTGGCTCACTATGGATGTGTGTATGCATTACAGCTGTCCAAATGGACAGCGGGGAAACATCTTTTGGCTGCTCTTGTGAGCCATTATTTTGCGTGAACAGAAAGGAGTCACTTCTGCTCCTGGCTTGAAATGACTGCTGCGACAGACATGTGAACGGGTAGGATTTTTTTTGTGTGTGTATGTGTGTGTGTGCCCATGTGCGTGCATGTAAATGCCCCAATTTTAATACACCTGGTGGCTACAGGTACTCAGGCTCAAACGCTATACCTTGGGTACAAGGTAAAAAGAGCCTAAGTCCACAGCTACCACGACTTGGGAATTTATGCTTCATATTTTTAATCTGTTCCTCATAAAATCTGTGGTTTTCAGGATTATTGTTGCAAAGAAATCACTAAAGGGTTGAATTCACTAAATAATGACAGGCATTTGAATTTCAGACTGCATATTCTTCAGAAAATAAATGGTAACACAAAACTTTTATTCTAGCAAATTTCTAAGTTGATATTTGAAATTTGTCCTTATTTTGGAGCTGTATTCCCCCATTACTGGCTTTTTGTGCTTTGACATTGACAGCTATGGTGAGAAGTGAAAACTGAATTCACTAAATGATAACCATTTAAGTTTCAGTCTTCCTATCTTACAAGAAACTGCTGATTTGGCATAGTGGCATGTTGCTCTGACTTTTTGTAAACAGGGTCCTGGGTTCAAGACTTGACAGTGAAATGCATGGTGGTAACACATTTTATTCTAGCAACTTTCCAAAATTATACAAGCAATGTTTAAAATGTGTCCCTGGCCTTTTGCCCCCCCCCCAAAAAAAACCCACTGAAATTGAAAATAAGTGCAATAAGCTGTGCAAGATGCCTATGGCTTACACTACTGTCATATATGTGTGTGTGTGTGTATATATATATATATATATATATATATATATATATATATATATATATATATATATATATATATATAGTGTGGGTGTGGAAGTAGACTTTTATGATGGAAATGTTCTGAATTGGGCAGTTTTGTCATTATTGGTTCATGCATTTTGTTTCATTGCCTACTGGAAAAAATGTTCAAACAATAAATTTAAAATGCGCTCTAACAAGTGTGCTGTATTGTACAAGAAATATAATTTAATAAAGTTGGGAAGGTGTATCAAAGAACACATGTATGTTTCTTGTTTTGTGTGCAAGGGGCCAATGATTTGAAAACAGCCCAAAGATAATCTCTATCCACCACTGGCCAGATGCATTTTCGTTGGATGTGGTATGGGTTTCAATGCTGTTTCAATGAATGTGAGTTTCAAGGGCAGATAGGTTTTAATTCCAAGTCTATTTTCATTGTGAGACAGTATTGCTTTGTTTAATTAGCAGATGTCTATTAATGTTTGTGCATTGTGCTATAAAATGTAAAAATAAAATCTAAATCATTGTAGAAGTAAAGCAGTATGCACACATTAGGGTTTATGGTAAATGGGGTGAAATAGCCAGGTACTGGGACATTGGAATGGCTCCAGGGGGACTCTGGTGTCATATTCTGGTTGTCTGTTCTTTAGTTTGCGTTTGAAAGTTTGTATCCCACAATTCTATTGGAGTGGGTGGGGTTACATAATTATGTATGCAAAATTTATGTTAATCAGCATGCAGATTTGTACCTATTTTTCATGGGCCTTGTCCAGATTTTTTATGTTTCCAGATTGAGAGGTATGCATATGGATAAGGTTGCCATACTTCGTTGTGGCTAAAACTGGACCAAGGTCACACCCCTTGTACCTCCCATAACACTGCCAACTTTCCACCCTCTCCCAAACCACTTTTTGCCCATTTTGTGATGTCATTGTCAAGTCATGTGAGGAGGAACATCCTCTCTTATTTTTCATCAGCAATACTTTTATTTCTGCTGATTTAGTATGCTTTTCTGTTAAAAATCATAGTAAATCCATCAATTTAACAAACTCCAAGTCTGTTTTTTTTTTCAAACAGCATACCGGAATTTGTACAGTCTTTTCTGGACTACAGGACAATCTGTTTGATTTCTGGGTAGTCCAGAAAAAAATGGACAGGTGAGTTGTTCTGCAGAACAATATAATAATGCTAGATCTGTGACCTTTTGAGAGAATAGTGAGGTACAGAAAGACAACTAATAAAGTCACTGTGCTAAAGGGAATACATCTATAACTAGATACAAGCAAACATCCAGAAAATGTCAGTTAACTAAAATAAATAATTTAAATGGGGAAGAGGGAGCACACTGCTAAACACTTTAACCGGTAATGTCATACACAAAAAAGTTGACTTTTAACCAATATGCTAGTAATGAACATGTGAATGTTGTCTTTCAGAAATCTACGTTGTAAGCACTATGTTAATGAAACTGTATAACTGAAACATGGCAAAATAACTGTTGTGGCAGTTCTAGTGGATACCAAGTTAGTTAAATGTATAATACTAGTGCATGGGATCAAGTTGAAGGGGGTTACTACATTATGGGATTATTGTAATTTTTATTAAGGCACCTTATGTCTTCAAGCATAAAATCAACAGAAAAAAACAGTAGAAGGGATGTGTGCTCATTGAGATAAAAAAACAGTACTTCATATGCTGAAATTCAGACACTGTTGGGCAAAGTACTGCATCCTGAATCATTAGTTCTTAGTCTAAATACATGATGCAGTACTAGGTCAAGGTTGCCCCAAGTTCAAACCATTGTAAAATATATGGGGGAAGAAGCGCACAATTAGATAACTTTATGTCTGAATATATTTCAAGTAAAACTGATAGGGAAAGAACCTATAGGGCATGATATGGGGTACTGTCAAAAGTTTTAGTCTCAAATAGTTAAGGATGTCTGTACAGTTGGAGAGACAGGAAAACTCAAGCTATAAGAAAAGGAACTTGAACAATGCCCTAAGTTTTTACTTTGTATAGTAAAAATATAGGGCTATTCAGAAAAAGGACTGTCAGCAGGAGGTAAGTAAACAAACAGAAGTCATGGAGGTAAAAGTTAAAGAAGTGTCAAAATCAAAAGCAAAAGAAATCAATAGCAAGAGCTGCTTTTTGTAAATGAAGAAAAAGACCACCTATACCTCCATTTTTAAAAGAAAATGCTACACCCTCCACTTGACATCAGTGTATTGAAATGTGTTCCTGACTTGGCAGATCTAAAACACAGCCAGAGGAGGAGAGACAAATGAGCACAGCAGCCCCTTAGCTTGCCTGTATTTTGAGTTAAAAAAAGACTAATTTCACAGGATGAATTAAGACAGAGAAAAATACTACATCCACTGTTAGTTTTAAAACCTTTTTGTACACTTATGATGAAACTGACAGTCATATTTTGGAAGGATACATATAGACGGACAAAACTAAAAGCTAGAATTTTAGCCAGATTTTAGTGGCCTAGTTTACTAAAAGATACTGAAACTTTCTGTGAAGCATGGTCAGAATGTCAATGGACTGCAGCACATCTTGGGTTTAGACTGTTACTGAGCTCCCTTTTGGGCATACAACTACAGATACTGGAAGTCCTTTAGTAAAGTCAATATATTCTGATGATTAACAACTATTCTATTTCCTGAAGTGGTACCACTGTGAAAAGCCAACGTCTAATTCAACAGCTATTGTTAATTTTCTCTGCCCAAAGATGTACTCATGGACTACGGAATGCCTTTTACATTCAGAGTAAAGCACCATCTTTGCCAGTGTTTTAAACAAAACAGTTAAGAGCTTCAGTGTCCCATTCTCAAAATAATGGCTGAGTGGAGTACCCTCTGAAGTCTATGCTACAGAAAGCCACAGAACATGATAAAAACTGGGATTAATTACTACAGCCTGATGGCTGTTAGAGAGGGGCCCCAAGACTCAAAAGGGTTTAACTCATTTGAATTACAATATGGGCAACATCCCCAACACCTGCCGGATATAACCAAGCAGACATGAGAGGAAGAAAAGCCCCTATTTAAAAGTACATCATCACATCACATCACATCAACTTACAGGATAGTTTGAAAACAGTTATGCCAATAGCAAGGGAATATACAGAAATAGAATATGCAGGCAGTATACAACAAGAATATCAGCTTCACAAAAATTTAAATGGGACAAAGTGTTAGTCCCTTGTGTTAAGAATAAATTCCTAGTAAGATGGCAAGGACCCTTTGAGGTGATAGAAAAAAATTAATGAAGTGAAATAAAACATAAGATAGTGGAAAATGACATATCATGTAAATGTGTTAAAACCACAGAGGGAAACAAACATTTGTAGTTACTCAGGAGCGGAGAGTTGCAACAACTGTATGGTACAACGGAATACCACCCCTGTTGTTCAAGTAGATAAGCCTTTATCTTAGGCTCACAGACATGAAGGGAAAGGATTTTTACTGAAAAAAGAAATTTTGCAGTGCTAACTAGTAGAAAAAAAATGATTTTAGCAGCAATAAAGGTGACTTAAAGCACATGAAACATTTTGAGCTAAATTGCCCATACCAGACAATACAGCAGTACAGAGCACACTACAGCAAGAACTTTGTGAAAGAACCTGCTGTGATAAATATTACAAACAGAAGGCTGGACACAGCAAGACAGACATGAATGGTTCTAATGGAAGACTGTGAACTTTACCAGGTGTCATATGACATTTGTCAATTGCCAACTGGTAGATTTACTGCATGACAAAAGACAGAGAAGTAACAGGAGGGATTTTGAAAGATGCAAGTAAAGAAAGTCTTGGATTTTACCAAGAACTGTCCGAAAGTTTAATGGCGATGAAGACCTAAATTAACTGCAAGAATATTTTATTCCTGACAAATTAAGTTTTTGTTCCTCTTTGCAAGTTTATCACTGTAAATAAAGTGCACTGACCTTGTGAAATCTGTCTTCAGTGTCTATTACACATATATACATATACACACACAAATAAAGATGTACTGAAAATAATTGAATTTTCAGTATACTGATAATCACAGACAGCAAAACATTAACACATCAAGACATAATCCTGGAGCACGTTAAACAAGCACAATGTTTTTTGCAGGGGGCAACTGCCCCACACTCCATGCTATTTTTTTTTTCAAATATAACTTTTATAAGTTTTGCAAGATTTATAACAGAAAAAAAGCAAATATATCAAGACACAGCATAATACATTATATACAATTATCAGTCTTGCTATACAAAGGGATTGCAACCATGTAACATGCAGACATATTCTAACATAGCAAGGCAGTATAAAGGAAAATAAAAATAAAAGGTGATAAAGGAATAACGTCTATCCTAAACACCCAGGGTAGCTATATCAAAAACATGAACCTTAGGGATAGAAAGTAGTGAAGAGACCCCCTTATAAGAAACTAACGTGATATAAGAAAATATATAATTTGTCCATATTTAACAGGAGAATTAGTGATGGTTAGAGGAAAGAATGTAAGTTTGATTTATGAGTAGAATAAAGAAGAAAAAGGGGGTATATTGTGAGATAACACTATTCACAATATTTGCAATTATTTACAACTTGGATGCCTTAACAAATGTGTAAAGGGACATCATACTAGTGTGATTGACAATAGATTATCATCAACATTAATTTATTATAGGACTGAAAAGTACGAACACAAAGGTCTTCACAGATTCTGTTAGTAGTAGTGATTGTTGTATGACAATTACTTTGATTGAATTAAGTCAAAGAGACTGCACCAGTATTTCTGGAAATAGTATTTTTTTATTTTTACTGTTAGAGCAAAATTTATGTGCAGATATATACTTAATTGCCATAGTTTTAAAATTCTCCCAAGACATTACTGATGGACTTACCCAGTTCTTAGCTACAAAGTATTTGAGAAGAGCACACACAGTTATTAAGATGTGTCTCTGAACACCTGTTATAGGTTTAGGAATAATATTCAGGATTGTGGTTTGCCAGGAAACGGTGGTCTTCTCCTACCCCATTTTTTCTAGTTGAGCTCTAAGAGAGCACCATAATTTATATATATTTTACAACTCCAAAAGATGTGGAATAAATCTGCATGCTGGAGGGAACAAAAAAGACATGTTAGGTTTTTGTTGTACCCAAATTTTAGTAGAACCACAGGAGTATAGTAGGAGTTATTATTGATCATAAGTTGGGCACAAATTAAATTCTTGAAAGGGGTTAGATTAAGGGTATTCCAAAAGGCTTCATATTTGGACTCAGCAGAAATTTCACCTTGAATGTCATCCCAGTAATTGGACTATAAGAGCGATTGTTGATATTTGATGTTTATCAATAGCTTGTAGGCATGAGATATAATTTTGTTCCTAAGGGAAACAGTTTTGATAATTGATTTTGCTAGAGTTACGTCTTGTTCACTCACTTTGGTGTTTCAAATTTTTTGTTTTATTAATAAATTAAGTTGCCTTAACATGGGGTCATACCTACTTGGGCCCCCTAAAAGTTCTTTAACAGAAGCAAAGTTCTTAGAAGACTACTTGAGTTAGCTTTCATTAAATCCTGATGTGAGTGCATAAAGTTTATTCCTCGATATTTGATTCAATATTTAACAGGCATGTCAGACAGGGGGAAGTAGGATTCTAGGTGTTTACGAGGGTTTAATGGGAAAATATAAGGTTTTGTGGGATTTAGTTTACAGTTAACAACAGTGGAAAAGAGACATTGACTTACGAATTTTATGGAGATCACTATTCAGGAGTTCAAAGTAAATATTTAAATCATCTGCAAATGCTGAATATTTTATCTCAATGGTAAAAATTCTTGGTATATGCTATGCTTTTTGGCTAATGAATAGTAGGAGAGGTTCACAATAAATATTAAAAATATATGGTGAAAGGAGGCAGCTCTGTCTAGTTCCATTAATAATTTTAATAGGTTGGGACATTGTTTTATTTATGTACAGGGAGGTAGAAGCATTGTTACAAAGCATTCTAATAGTGTTAATCATAAAATCAGGGAAGTTGAAATATTGCATGGTTAAATATAAGAAATTTAGATCCACACTGTCAAAAGCTTTAGTGGCATCAAGCGTGAGGGCGTACCTCGGATGGTTATCATTTTTAAGAAATAACATTATTGTGTCTAAAGTGAGAGTATTATCACACAGCTTTTGCTGTTTCATGAAACCTATTTGCTCAAAGGAAATAACTGAAGCCAGAACCTTCTGCATTCTACTCACTAGGATAGACGTCAACATTTTAATTTCTATATTGAGAGCAATGGGTCTGTAACTAAGAGGGTTATGCTTGTCAGAATTAGATTTCAAAATAAGGATTGTTTTAGAGTTGTTCAAATATTTATCAGCAGTCCCATTTAAGATGATGTAGTTGCAGAGGTTAAGAATAATTTTAATAAGTTGATCACTGAAAATTTGGAAAAATGCACCTGTAAAACCATCGGGTCCTGGTGTCTTGTTGGGTTTGAGCTTTTTGATAGCTAACTTTATTTCATTTAGAGTCATAGTGCTAGCTTATAGATTATGTTATGAATGACTTAGTTTGGGAAAGGATAGTTTATCCAGGAATTCTTTGTGCGTGACTCCGCACTATTTAAATATAGCAACTCGGAGACTGCACAGTATTGGGGAAAAGGCATATTCATGAACTCCGCAGTCTTTTGAATGGGATCGTGCTACAACCAGGTAAGGAAATTTGCCCTTACCCCACTGTTGTGCAATCCCTGGGTTAGTATATATAATTAGCAGAGGGATGTGGGAGGGAGCAGGGGCTTTGCCCCGCAAAAAAAATAAAATAAAATAATAATTGCTCATTTTTTTAAGCATTCTCTTATATTAGAGTTCGATCTGAACTGCTCACTGTTTAGAAGTTTGCTCATATTAGTGTTCGCTGTTTCATAAGATACTCGTACAAAATATAAATGCATGATATATAATGTGTGTGTGTGTGTGTGTGTATGTATACACACCCACACACATTATATATATGTGTGTGTGTGTGTGTGTGTGTGTGTGTGTGTGTGTGTGTATAAATATATACAAACACACATACAAAAAAAGAAACAAGATGTTAACTACATCTGTATAAACCTTTAAATGTTAATGAGCTCTCTACAGTGATTTGCATGTTATGTGATACACAGAAGTTCCAAAAAACTTTGCCTAAATATACAGCTCATGTCTTCATGTTTAATATTTGCTCTGCACTCAATTATACTATACCAATGTAATCACGTCTGCAGCTTTTTCTACTACATATTCATCTTTAAGACTGCATGAAATTATCCTAGTAGGTATCTTATCAAGCTGGTTATTGCTTTTGCAAAATTATAATCAACAATGTCATATAAAAATTATAATCAGCAGTCTAGGAAGAGAAAAAAATATGTAACAATAAATGTACTGATGCCTGCAGATATACTCCCTAGGGCACCATGAAAATACAAATTTGAATATCACAGATTTGGTGCAAGATAGAATATTTGTTTAATCATAAGAAACAAGCACACTGCTATTTTAAATCCATGATGCAGACTTTATTCCATCATAAAACAATAAAAAACACTTTATCAAAGAAATAATCATTATGTGGTACTTCAAGGACAATGTATTTTTGGGCTACAAGATGCTCACTCTATGTAAAAAAATAAATTCTTAGTGGAGAACACAGAGGAACAGAAATTCAACAAAATTGCCCTCAGAATTTCCCCACTACATTCTACTGTGTAAGAAAACAAGTGACAGAATCAGCAATGAAATATAAAATGTTAAGCAACCACTATCAAAATGTCAACATATAAAAAAGCATCTTATAGGCTACCAAATACAATCACCCATGTTACCAAGTTACTATATTTCTATCAATTACATTAAATGGTATGATTTAATACATCCTGTCTGGTTATACAATATTGTTTATGATTCCTTTTGTAAGAAAATCAAATGCAGCCTTCTTCAGCAATTTTACATTACATTTAATATGTAAAGGATTGCCCAAACCAGTTTTCCTCATTATTAAGCAAAAGCGGTCACTGTCACATTGTTGTTCGGAAGCCACCTGAAACTTGTGGACTATGTAAACAAAGCAGGTAGGTACTCATTCTAGTTATGATAAATAGCTGTTAGGATTAGAAATAAAGGGAAGGAAATGCCACTGAGGCAAAGGAACCACATTCATTCTGTGGAAGTACTACACAAAACCGAAAGCCAAAAATCTTGAAACCATGACAGATTAACAGCATTCTCCTGAGCGCATGCACAAACAAGACTAAACACTTTATAAGTTACCTCCACACTCATTTTAACTTAATAAACCACCTTCAAGGCTGCATCACTTTAGGGTCTGCTATCTGTAAGAGCAGTTTCAGGAGAATGTACTTTAAGTCTGTGATTACATGTGCTGCACAGCTCCCATACATTATGTTAACTTTTCTGTTTAAAAAATATATAATGGCTTTAGAGCACATTCTGGCTATGAGTGATACGTACAGCACTCTACATGATAGGAAACAGTAAAGTGTGCAATATACAGACATTGAATATCAAAAACTAAAATCATTTTCCAGCAAAGATCAAAGCAATAATACACCAAAATAAGCAAGCAATACATCTACAATTGAGGCTACATTGTGTGCCCTGTTTTGGAAGCCAAACTAAAAAATGTGAAGTCTCTAAACCGTGCCTAAATTCAAGTTCCTCTACTTAAATACTGCTGTATCATTATTTTACCTTTAAAAGTAAGACCCATCTTTAGACTGACAATTTGGGCCATCCACAATTACAAAAAAATGTTTACATCATTCAGGATATGGCCATCACTATATCAAGTGTCAGAATCTAGATAATAGCACAACCTTCAGAAGGCAGCTCCTAAGGAATTGGTTCTCATTCCAAAACTTCCCTTCAAAGTAATTAAACTGTTAAGGCCAGGCCTTTCTGGGATGATCTACTGTTAGAAAATACTTTATCCATCTTAAAATATATGCTCTGCACTTTTATTTCTATAAGGAAAGGTAGGTCATAGGCATGGGCAAAATGCAGTACAGGTGGCAACTCCGAGACATGACTGCTGCCTAATGTAGTTTTAGTGTGTTACCCATTAGGCACAGTCAAGATGCTGCAGATTTGTAGATGAACATATATTTAATCACAGCTTCACATTACGGCTTATAGCCACTGACTTGGCTAAGTAACTACTTCCAGGCAATATTAACATACAGATCCATCACAGAGGATGAACACGCAGTGCAAGTACAAAGCTCATAAATACAGACCAGACAAGATTAATATTCTTATTTAAGAAAAGTTGCAGGCTTTTAGAAGAAAAGTTGTGTATGTGTATAACATTTTGCAACTTGAAATACATTATATTTAAGGATGCAGTGATACAATACACATAGATTTTCATAGTGCCTCACAACACTCATTTTTTCCATTAAGTTACAATGTAGAATATCCTCACTTATAACTTTTCTATTATGCATTATCCACAGTAAACAAAATATATAAGCAGGTACACAGACTACAAACGTACCCCTCTATTTTCATTCACGAGTTAATTAAATCCTTCAACATGACGCGCACAAGATTAGAAACTGAACCAGTGAGTGCTGATTCAGTCTCCTTCAACAAATTAAAATCTAAAGTATCTGCAGCAGTTAATACGAGGTTGGCAGAACTGCTTTAATTAAATGTAATTTCCCCCAAGCAATGGCAAATACAAGGTATAAAGACCAATGTCAAATTCTGTAGACATAAATCTACTAGGCATGGAAAAATAGGAAAAAAATAATAATTTTGGGAATACTGCCAAACAAGGTCACAAACATACAATGGTACTTTTTGACCAATAACAGTCTGATTTAGTGGCTATCTTTAAACTTAATCTAGGACTTTATTAATTACACCATCACATCTCCCTGAAGACAGTAGATCTTGCATTATAGAAGCAAGGCTAATTTACCCTTTGCGGGAATGGATGGCAGAACTCTTTCACTCCCTAAACTAAGGCAACATGACAGAATCTATTTTTTCATGGTGATGGTTCCAGTTCATTACCTGCATGCTAGCAACTTACAGTTTTTTTCACAAGCAAAAGTACACCAAGGGACATAGCGAAAGGGGCATACCAGCAAGACTCATGTTTGACATGTCTGATGGAGATGGAGAGTGGTGTGTGTGTGTGTGTGTGGTGATCATTAGACAATGCTACAATGTTCTTGAAAAGCAACATCTCTAGAAACACTAAAGAGAACAATAAATACTTCTGGGCTGACAAGGAACTCCCCACATGAAAGAGAAAAAAAGAATACAATATTGCACACTCTTCTACTGGCTAGTCTAGTACAACTTCAGAAAGTAGTAAAACATCTCAAAAGTCTTTTAGGACACTCATGACACACATGCTCTATAACACTGCAGTCTCTGAACAGTCAGTGAAACAGATAAAATATAAGATAAACCATAAGGATCACAGCCAGCCCTGCAGATGCATCAGTTTTGTCACTGCCTGTCTGCTGCTAGAGTTTGAAAAGTGATTCAGGTGCTGCAGGGAAATAGCAGGGATGGAATTAAGTGGCTCAGTGTTATATTTCAACTCTGGGATAAGTGGAGAAGAGTTTGTCTGTGTCCTACTGCCCCCCCAATAACATTTTAAACTAACACATTTTGGAGAAAAATGCATTTCTTAATTTTATACTTCAATCAGCTCATGCAGAACCTTAGTCAACACTATGAAATTAGTTTTGTGATCAGCCTACCATAAATGGATATTTTTTGTCTGGGCTGTGTTAAAGTCATAACCTTAGGGTAACACTACCACAGGCCAAATTCTAATTGTCTGGCCAGACTTCAATGATGAGCAACCTCCCTTCTTGTCTGGGCTGACATCACCTTGCTATGGGTGATTACACCTCCCTGTTATAAAAGCAGTATATAATCAGCCAGCTTTGGCTATTTCTTTCTTGCACACCCAAAGTAAGGGGTTGGAAATGCAACATCAGGGTATGATGTCTCCAAATTAAGAGCCTAGGTTTTCGGCAATGCCCTAAGGAGAAGCTTACTACCCTGCATTACATGAACAAAAAGAGGGGAGCAACAGTGGGCATGAACAAAGTACAAGGAAAAAGGGGAAAATGTATGTGAACCTGCTGTAGACCAGTCTCCCCAAGTTTTAGATGGGATGGAGCATGTATAACAATGACTATATTCGAGCGTCTACAGTTGTGGCAAGTTAATGACACAGCTGTACTATGTTCCTTATATAGTTCACTGCTGCAAGTCATATCCTTAGGGAAGAGCACCAAAACTAGCATTCCCTATATATGGGGTGTCTGGCAGTACAGTAGAGAAGGACGAGAATGGCAAGACCTTTAGGATAATGGAAGGAAACCCTGCTCTAGCCCTATAAATCAGGTCCATTCCATGAAGCCTGGAAATGGTATGGAGAAAAAATCAAGTAGTTGCTTGCAAGACATTTTGTGTGCTACCCCCTTTAAGAAAGCAGTAGTTGTGGCAGAGGCCCTGGTAGAGTGACACCTGATTCTTCCAAGTACAGCTGTCCATCTAATTTGTAGCAACAGAGGCTACATGTGCCATCCACTTGGAGATGGCCTGCTTTGACACAGGCAGTCCTTTCTTATGTTTAGCAAAGAGCTTCTCTTAGCCCCTAAAATCTTTTGTTCCCTCTATGAACTACTTCAGTTGCCAGTGCATGTCTAGGGAGTGTAGGATTCTTTGCCTTTCCTTTGGGATGCAGGAGAAAATATTGCCAGTTGAATAATTTTGTTTAGTGCCACTTCTGTGATTGCCTAAGACAAAAAGGAGGGGTTAGTGTGCAAGATGAACCTGTCCTTGTTAAAGATAAGGACATTACTTTAGCACATTAAAGTAAGAAGGTTTAAAAATGATTCTAGCTAAAGTTACTGCAATTAAAAAACTGCTTTCCATGATAGGAATTTAAGTCAGCTCAACCAAAACGTGTCAAGGTCAAGTCTTCCAGGATACAATTCAGGTCCAAAGCTGAGCTAGAATTCTGGGGAAGCCTGAGGTGAAGGTTGCCCTTTGACAACTGCTTAGCTGGTAATCTAGCTACTGTGGGGAAAGGAAAGTCCAATGGTAAAGCAGGCCAAGATGGTTGACAGATGTATTTTAAGAGAAGTATGAGCCAGTTTAATGATGAAAAGTTCAGATAGCTACTGAAGGACCACAGACAGGACAATGGGCAGATTCTCCTTATTCAGGGTGCAGGTCACTCCTTTAGCACGAGGGGTAACATTCTTTCATTTAGCTAGGTATGATTTTCTTCTACATGGTTTCCTAGCCACCCTCTTAATATCAAACACATTTTTTGAATATGGATGCCAAAAATAGAAGCACGTTCAAATCCTTCAAGCTGGAAATTTCTGTGCGAACAGGCTAAGGTGTATCAAGAACCCCTCTGTACTGCATCAAGACGTCTACAAGCTTAGGCAGCATAAAATGCTTAACCCTTACCACTTGAATCAAGTGGAAGAACCACAGCTGACTTGGGCAGAAGGAAGTTGTGTCTTGTCGTTTCTGGGGGGGGGGGGCACACATACAGAAACAAACCTCTCCAGTTTAGGGAGAAGGCATCCACTGCCCAAGCTTTCCTGTGAGATACTCTGGAGCAGAATTTGTTCAGCCACATGTTGTTCACAGAAGCAATAAGGTCTATGTCTGAACACCACACCTGTTCACAAGGTCTAGAAAATATCCCTGTGGAGCATAAATTCATATGGGTCTGCAGGGGTCCTGCTTAACTGTTCTGTAAAGGAACTTCCTCTGAAGGGATATGTGAAGTGAAAGACTGAATTTCAGGGCTAGTCCCCAGCTCTGCAGAGCTAGCTTGCACAGGTGGTAAGAATGTCCCCTCCCATTTGCTGCTGTACCACCTTACTGCCTCTAATTATTAACAAGGTCCCCAGTACCCAGACTGTGCTGAAGGCATAGAGGGCATGTAGGACTGTTAGCATTTATTTGAGTTTTATATTTGACTGTCTTTCATTTGCATTCAAGGTACCTTGCACTTTCAGATCTAGGGTATAAGCCTACCAGGCCTGATCTGAGGCTTGTTGTAGTGAGCATTTAATTAGGAGTGGTTTGTCTAAAGGGCATATCTTTGCTCCCCTGAATGATTCACCCACCAGTGCAATTCTTTTTGGATGCAGAGTAAGACTGGGAGATTGTCTCTACAGGGTGGGCCTGTGGATCTCAGGTGCTCCTCAAATAACACTGCAACTTTCTCATGTGAAGTCTTGTTATAGGAACCACCAAATGGTTAAGGCCATGTGATTTAAGAATGCTGAGGACCTTTCTAGCAGTCCACTGAATTTTTGCTGCAATGGTGTGGAATAAGATTATGTTTTCCACTTTATTTCACTTGGAGAAAGCTCCTGCAGATGTCCTCCAGGAGAACTTTCTTCTGGCTGGTGCACAAGCTTTGAATTCTGCTGGTTGAGACAGAATACCAGTTAAGTCTGGCACTGCAGGCTGTATTCCATTACCTCTGGATGAGACAATCATCCAAGTTAAGAGTAAATGTGAATGTCCCGGATTCTGCAGTGTGCTATCAATGGGGCATACGACAACTACTCTTGATGCTGTAGCTATATGAAGGTTAAGGAGGCAAACCAAAGTGCAATCCCCCTGCCACAAGCCTTAACTATTACCTGCGACCTCTGAAAACTGGTACACATGGTATGCACTTCAGGTCTAGTGTTATGAATGCCCAAGGACTTTAGCATGGGGATCACGGTTTACAGATTCAGTTTTCTGAATTTGGGGACTATTAAGAATTAGTTTAGAATGGACAGGTCTACAAAAAGTCTCCAGTAGCATATTTTCTAGGATGGGTTTTACCAACTGTTCTTGATATATTTATGTACTCCTGGGATTCATCCTCTTTTGTGGGCTTGTAAGAAACTGAAGCCCATAGCTCCTGGAAATAATATTCTGGCCCCATTTCTCAGCAGTTATAGTCAGATACCGCTGAAGGCTTACAGCTGATTTGCCTCCTATCACAGGACAAGGAGAGGGGCTGGAAGTAAATAAGAGAAAGCTGTGTTTCTGATTACTACAAGTTTGTGGTGCATTTTTCTTCTTGCTTACCAGTGGAGTGAACCAGGGGTGGTTATGTTTTTGCTTTCACATAAGAGAAAAGGACCATGGTAGGCATTTTTGGGCTGAGGGAGGGATCTGTTGTAGTGAAAACTTCTCCCTAGTGGTGGAGGGACCTTGTTGTCCCCCATGCTTCTCTCTATTCTCCAAATGCCACCTTCTTTGCTAAGAGGCCTCTGCCTTTGGGTTGCTTCTGTTGTAATTAGATTTGGGAGGGGGCTGGAACATATGCCTATTACTACAGCCCAACACTTTAACCACTATACAATACTGTTTTCTTACTTGACTAGAACAGTGTTGTTCAGAGCAACTACCTAGGAAACAAAAGTTTCTTCCAAAAAATATGTCAGGCTATACAACTCAAATACAAGTCATTAGCTGCACTTTTCCTTTCTTTTACAATAAAGATAGGCACTGCTAGTCATGCAACCCTTTGCAGGAATCACGTGATCTTGCTGCAAGTCAACAGGCATTGGGTGAAATGACATAGAAATCTCAACTCTGGGATAGAATGGCGGCTCAGTGATAAAGAACAATGCCTCACAGTTTTAAGGTTCAGGGTTCAAGCGTGACCTCTGGTCACTGTCTAATGAAGTTTGCATATTCTACTTAGATCTGTGACAGTATTCTCTGGGTACTCTTTTTTTCCTATCACTTCTCAAAAATATACTGTTGACTGGCTCTTCTAAACTGTCCTTACTTGCTGCATTTACTCGAACTCGTGGCCCAGGTTCTAACTGAAAAAGGGTCTGAGGACCAGTTCACTACTTTACCCAATTAACAAACAAACACATAAATAAATAAATGGCTTTAAAGAAGACAATGAAAACTTACTTGACCACTGTCATGATAAGGCAAGCGACAAGAAATGTTATAACTAATTTAATAGTGTGTACTGTAAGCAAAAATAAAACAGGCGCAGTTGTCATATGATTCACTTACATTACCAGCCTTTTCCAAAAGGCAATGGCTACTGCTGTCGACAGTACAATATTACAATATATTACTACTTTTTAGGCCTCTGGCCCAGTGAAGTTAGGCTTGGTTTACAAAGTTTAATGTCACAATTGAGGGATGTTTATGTTGCTAATGTGAAGACTCTTGCTAAAAAACTGACATTAGAAAGTTTGTGCTTCTGTTCCTTTCCTTCTGGGAAAGTACCACAGAATTTGAAAATGGCACAGAACTGCTCTGTATAGAAAATTCTGGTAAAAATGCTATTCTCCAAAAAAAAAGACAGACGCTTTCTTGTGTCACCCATGTGGTATAAAGCCTGAATGATGCAACCTGATTCTGACAAATGGGAATGGCTGATGCTCGTGCCTAGATACATGAATTTCTGCACTGGACACTGTGCCCTGCTGAGGGACCTGTTATCTGATCAGCCACATGATCTCAGTTTTGGATGACCGCCACTAACAACTATAGCCACAGGAAATTATGAAGAAAGAGTATAACTGCATACAAGAAGTTATGAAGAATGATTATAACCGACTCCACCATGGTACAAGTAATTTTAGGATATGGGAATATTATACTTATTTTTATATATTAACACAAATGATGCACACAATTCCAAGTTTACCTTTAGCCATGCCCCCTATGGTGTAGAGATGCAAAAAATAATAAATCGGTTTCAAATCACACTTATTAACACTAGGCTAAAAATCTAGCAAAATATGAAATATATGCTTAATCACAGGTGTATAGGATGCCAAGGAAAACGGGAGGTGGTGTGGCAGAACTCCACACACATTATAATATAAGCAACAAATGGCAAGCATTACCATTAAAGGTTGCTCTTCAGTTAATCCCCAGTCAGGAAGGAAAGGCCAAGAAGAAAGCCAGTGACTCATGTATGAATTATCTAAGGTCCTTACAAAAGTGACCCTGACAATGACACTTTTTTTCATGCCTGGCCCAAATGCAATACAACTTGGTGAGTATAGGCAACTGGTAAAGAAAAACAATCAGGAGAATAGTGCCTTCTGTCTCACTGGCTGTCACATTTGGCACACCATTCCCTAACAAAAACACCAGTGTTCTGCAAGAAAAGGTAAAATCTCTTAGGGCAACAGGAACAGGTAGTTAACCAAGAATGCACAGTCTGGGACACCACTGAGGAGCTTAGTCCAACTTCCCAATTACCTTATGACACTGTCTGGTTAAGTGACAGAGTTGCATAGCAGACAAACTGTGGCTTAGGGACTCATACCCTGGCCTACATGAAATAGCTTGTTAACAACTGACAGCCTTAATTCTCAATGCTAACAGTCAGACAAACCAAAAGGCTTGTCATACTTAGTTAATAGACATGTGGGCAGAGAGAACACTGAGGAGCCCAGCCCAATTTATTAATTGCCGCAAAGCATTACCTGGTTAGGTAATTTGCTTAGAGTCGCACAGTAGGCAAATGGAAGCTGATGACCCATCCACTGGAATACAGGAGGCATCTACAAATCTTACTTGCGTAGCAAACACACAAAGATAATAACCTCTATTCAGTGATGCATTGTTTTCAAAGTTCTTTCCCCCAGCAGAACCGTTGCATTCTATCTCATGCTTTCTTTTCTCCCAAATGAAGATGACAAGGCCAAGGAGCACTGACAGCAATTACTCAAATTTAAATGTGTTTCAATGTACACCTCCTATGGTTACGTGAAAAGTCAGTTATAAGAGAAAACATTTGTCTGATTTCCTTAAAACAGAACCTTGGAAATATTAAGTTTAGTTAGGATAAGGACACTGAACAAACCACAACTTTAAATATAAAATGTGTGCATTGGGATTGTGCAGACAATAAATGCAATAGGTCAATGTTGTTGTTGTTGTGTCTTTTGGCTTTTCCTGGTTAGGGGTCGCCACAGCGGAACTTCGGTCCGCTAATGATTGGCAGTATATTTTTACGTGCCGAGTTGCCAGCCCTGACGCACAACCTTCAACGAAGGTACACCCATTCACACATGTCTCCACGCAGAAGACGCTCTAGCTGAGAATCGAACTGGACAGCGTCTTACTGTGAGGCGACAACGCTACTGCAGCACCACCACCGTGGATAGAGAATTCAAATTGGTGAAAAGAATGACTGAAAAGGTCTGACATGCATTAATTCTACTCTACAGTAAATACACCAGGTCAATACGTAATTAAAATGGGTGAAAAGGATGTCCGAAAAGGTCTGAGAAGCATTAATTCTACTCTACAGCCAAAGACGGGCTACCATTTTTATTGAGTCAAATAACTAGATGGATTTTGACCTTTTTTGAACCTACAAGTGCACTTAATGCCGACTGTTAGAACTATAGAGGGATGAACTGCACTTCCTCTTTTAAGAGCAAGATGATCAAATATGTATTCCAATAAAAATGCTCATGAACAACTGACAAATTCTAGTTATAAGCATAAACAGTAGTGACAACTAATATGATGTGGATACAAGGAAGAAGCAACACAACTGACCAAGTGGAAAAACTGAATTCTGGGTAACTAGCACTTCCACAGCTGGCAAGTTCCAAGCAGACTTTACGACAAGCGAGGCTGGCACATGGCTTTCACAATGTAGTTAACTGTACATTCTTAAAATCGACAAACTAAGAGGCACACAATCATGTACCCATCTGGTCAACATATGCAAATGAGGTATGGAAAGGATGCCCACCTTTTTGCTAACAGCAAATGCAGAATGTGAACCTTGGATTATGCTGGCAGAAAGCAAACTCAAAGTGGTTTAAATTAATTTAGAAATTCTGATCAATTTTGGAAACAGTTCACTTAATCTGGAGGTAAGACAGAGAATAAATTGACTTTTTTCATTCCAGCCTTCAGAAGTTGCATGGTACAGCTAGATCTGCCAAACTTGACAGCCAGAGAAAACCAGCTACTTATGCTGTCATTGGGTTTGCACATACAATCCAAACTTACATAGGTATCTGCATAAACAAAGGATTTGTGCTGAAAAACAACCCATACAACTACTTTTTGTATGAGCAAGCCCATAAATCTTAGACATGTTAAAAGAGCGTCTTATTAAAGGTGACTCACTAGTGGTACTTTAACAGGCAAAAAAAAATCACCAATAGCAGTAATCATTCGGTGGAATGGTGCTGAGGTGTTGAGCCATTAATAAGTTGCTTCCTGTACCAACGGTACAGGGTTTGAATAATTTCACCTTCATTTGCCTACTGTGCGACTCTGAGCAAGTCACATAAACAGACAGTGCTTCTTGGCCACCAATGAAAAGGGATCCTTGTGTCCAGTTGGCTTATCCTGTCAACAACTAGATAAATTATACATTAAAACATCCTCTGCAGACATGCTCAACAGTATTTTTTTTCTGTGGATGTCAAGGAGCTCAGAAAATAATTCACAAAAATCTAAGTTCAAACAGCATCACAAATACAGGTAATTTTTCAGTTCTAAAATAAATAAAATAGATTTATAAAATGGGTATTTATCTTTGTCTAGAAGTTGCCTGAAAGGAATCAATGGACAGAGAGACTAACTGCTTCTTGCACTGAACTGAAAATGATGTGGGTTGCATTTCGTTTTAGCCATATGTTGGACTGACATACAGAGCCCATGGAAGGAGTCCAGCTCCACTCTGGGGACATCCATAAAAGCTCTGACATTTATACCACAGAGACAAAGATCTGCTTGCAGCTAGTTGCCAAGGACAATGAATGGATAAGAAATCATAACTTCAGCAATGTAACTCAAAATTAATATTATATAATAATGCAGTTTATAATACAGAACAAATGGGAGACCAGTAGGTGGAGACCTGATGTTTGGCAGGTGGGTGGGTGATAGTATATAATAAATACATTTAAAAAAAAAGAATGAAGCGTGCTAGTCTGTTTTACATATCATGTGAAGAGATACAACTGAAATCTCTCATCACCAAAAAGGAATGTGAGCGATCACTACAGCTGATACAACATGTAAAAAAACACTCCAGATCAGTAATACCTACAATCACCACAACAAGTGTCTAGCCAAGCTCACCACCAGTAATCAAAATTATTTTAAACATTCACAATTCTAGTGACCAGAGACATTGGCCGAGCCACTTCAAAAATTTAGATGAAGTACCCATGGGTTACAAATCGGCAATGGCTTTGTTAAATGCAATCAGAATTTTACCCATGAAAGAAATGCCATGGCATATAAACACCTATCACCAGTACTTTCAAGTGTTTACTATTATGTTTCATTTGTTACAATTACCAGCACCCAAGAAAACAAGATTAGCTAGATAACACAAGGCAGTTATCAGAAAAACAAGTAACTCGATATCTCACACACTCTTTCTTAAAAGAAGACAATTGCAACGCTAAAGTTAATAAGAAAATAGCTGTTAATTCTATTACCACAGAAATGCTCTGGGTCAGTTAACCTATGCCAAAAATTACTTTTATAGCAAGATTCCCCTCCTCCACATAAAAGCAATGTATTTTAAAGCTAAGCATCTAAGTAATTGGAGGGCTGTTGAATTAATTAATTAATTGTTTAATTATCAAATTCAATTCACAGTTGCAGGGGAGCCAAAGCATATCCTGGCACTAAGAGGCATACAAATTAATCCCAGATGGGATGCTAGTCCATCACTGAAATGCACACATGTAGCACTTGAGCACATTTTCAAATCTATCCTAAGCAATGCACCTAGAAAGAGCTTCTGATTACCAGTAGATTATTATATTACTTGCTGCATGACAGTGAATACATACCTCCATCTTTTCGCACAAGAATTCCAGACAAAGCCTAAAATAATGGGGAGACAAAGGCCCCAAAATTGGGACAATTTTAAAGTGTTGCTCTTATAAACTTAGAAAGTTGATAGATAGAAAAATAGATTTTGCATTAGCATGCATTTTATGAAGGATACAAAGCCTGAAACTCAAATGTCTGTTATTTAGTGGCTTCAATTCTTAATGATTTGACAGAAAAATCATACATTTTAAGAGGAAAAGACCAACAATATTAGTTAAAAATTTGGAGATTCTACAAAATTTTATATAGTTGAAAGGTATGACTGAATAAATGAGTTTAATCAGATAATTCAAGCTGATTATTTCCAGAAAAAAATTTCAACATTACTACTGAGATTACCATTACTCCCAAGAAATCAATTTGGACATTCCAAAGTACAATCAACTAACGACAGTGTTGTGTCTTTACTGCTAAACCTGCTGCAAGTGTGTGTGTGTGTGTCTCAGCACACACAAAGTAATTTATATTCTTTGGTATGATGACATAAGAATGATGCAAGAACAACATGCAAACAGGTTTACTGGAAGCAGGCTACCAATAAGAGCTAGACTATCCGATGAAGAATAAATATGTAGTGGAAAAAAAAACAATACTACTGTTAACAGCATGCCTATGTTTAGTCATGAAACATCCAATGTATTTGAGAATTACACACTAAGAAAGTGATAGTCATATAAACTTACATTTCTACTGCAAGTATAAAAAAATCAGAAAGGACTGCTAACAGCAAGCAATCACGAAAGCAGAAAAATGAAAATGAAAAGAAGCGCATACAGAACAAACTGCTACTAAAAAGCATTAAAATTACACACACATCCTATTAGGGCACAGTAAAAGAAACACAGATGAAGATTTTCTTCATAAAATCACACTTTCCCATTAACAAATATTCAACTATCAAAAGAAAAAAGTGTCCATCCAATCAGGAAAATCACAGCTTGGAATATTTTACATTAATATGCTAATCAGCACCTTTCAAAGAAAGTCTCACAAACACATCTGTTGGGAAATTATTAAATTTGAAAAAAAAAACAAAAAGAAATATAAAAGTACTAAGCTCCTGACATATATTACTGCTACAATGTACCCTCCCCAAATACTGGGTTTCTACTAAAAAAATAAATTACACAGAACCAGCAATATGTGCTGCAAGTATGCCTCTCAACTGCCTAGTATTTTGCAGTATGTCCAGATTTTTGCATGATATTTTTTAATTTGTTCCTCATAAAATGCATCTTTCTGGCAAATCACTGAGGACTAAAGTCACTAAATAATGACAAACATTTGAGTTTTAGACTTAGTATCTTTCAGAAAAGGTATGGTAATGCAAATCTGTTATTCTAGTAACCTCTGTTAATAAAAGCAGTGCTTAAATGTAAAATATGTCCCTGATTTAGGTCTTTGCCCCTGCATTAGTTTTTGATTATTTATTTCACATTTGTTTACCGTGAAAGTCTGACTGGGACAGAGCCCATTTTCAGCAGAGGCTCGGGGAGAAACACTCCAGACGCATGTCTTTGAAATGTGGGAGGAAACCGAAGCACCCAGAGGAAACCCATGCAAACACAGGGAGGACATGCAGACTCCATACAGAAGGCACCCCAGCTGAGAATCGACCCAGAGAACCTTTTGCTGTGAGACGACAATGCTAACCACTGCACCACTTGCACTAATAGGTTAACAGATATGGGCAAGATTATGACATCAATGAAAATACTATACAAGCATTAAAGAATCTAGGGTCAGGGCAAACATTTCCCATATTTTAAGTGCCAAATAATGCTGAAGTAATTCTGTAATCTGTCATATGTCCACATATGGCAACAATATTTGCATTTTCCACAACAGCATGCTCCCTGGCTATACGTCTAGAAAAGGAAAAAAACTTCTCTTTTTATCAGTGTGCTTTGCCACAGTCCCACAACCACTGAACTGTCCCTGACTGTGCCTCAACTATGCTACTCATTACAGTTTCATACTTCCTAACTGTCCAGAAAACGCACGGTGAAGCAAAACCTATTGTTCTATTAACTTCTTAAGAGAATTAGAGTAATATCAAAAACTGTCCCAGATTTTGGGCATTTGTGTCCCCCCCCCCCCTTAATTACTGGTTCTGTCTCTCCTTCTTGAGCAAAGAAGTTGTGAGTTATGGTAACATTCAACAGAAAACAGTCTGGTGCACTGGTACGGAGTACAGTTCCTATCAGAGATTTCCAGTACCTATCATAAATATAAGGAGTATCCCTTCTATCCACCACTCTGGTAAAACTGCAAAGACAATGTACTAAAACAGACACAGATCAAAGCCTTTCTGTATACCATCTAAATACCAGCTAGCAAACACAGTTTGACAACATATCATGTCACACTTATTCCTGTGTTTTCCCTCTGCCTGTAGCTTTTATTTATTTTTTAATTCAGCCAAACTGATAAACACCACAGAAGCTGAATTCTTCAAGAAAAATAAGTTAGCTCAGCAACATCATTCAAAAGCCAGCGCAATACGTTTCTTCACCTTCAGAACATTCATGAACAATCACAGACCTCAAAGCATTTGATAATGTATGCTCTTAATGACAGACTGGCATTAGCACCAGGTTATGTTACAGCTATTTAATGCAGAAATATACTTAAAAATATCCTGTATTAAATGCTATTAATCTTTAAAAATGTCTTCCTCATAGCTGCTAGAAGCAGTTTACTTTAGGAGAGTTCAAAATCTACTTTCTTCTGACAGTAACAGGATGGAGACGCACTTTGTTTAAATATTCAAAAGAAAATAACTGCCAGGTACTTGCTTTCAACAACTCTCTTCCTTGATCATTCAAGTTACCCTGAACAGCACTGAGCTGTACTCCTTGACAGTAAAAGAAAAACATTTTATACCTTTTTGTATTACATTTTAGAAACCTACAAGAGATAGATTAAGATTACCATTCAATAGAATGGCCAAGACAAGTATCCGAAAAAGGATTTACAGTCCCTCTTAGTTACAGAGATCTGTAAACAAAAATCAGGTTAATGAATACCTTGTGCTCTGCAATGTGCTGCTGTAAAGTAAGAACAAATAAATGAAAATAAAAACAGCTCATGAAGTGCACCCTGATTTCACTCATACCTCCCTTAACCATGGTACTTAAAAGAGCAAAGAGAAATGAAAATGTGGCAAAGATGGAACTAATTCTATTAACAACTAAAAAAAAAATCTTCTCTCTAGGTACATGTACTTATATATATGTGTGTGTGTGTAAATGCAGCAGTGATGTTTCACTGACAATACCTATACTTAAAATTAAATAGCAAACTTCACCTGGTAATACCTCTCCTGACATTGTATGAAAGACGTATTTTCCTTTAATTTTCATGATATCATCACGCAAGAAATATAAAACTTCAGATGTTACAGATAAATATAAAAATGAAATATGTTTGTGTGTGTGTATCACACACATTAAGTATCTTTGCATGTGCATGGCTATATAGTTATATAAATGTTCGTACAAGTGCATATATGCACAGACAGATCTTGAATGAGTATATACACATCTATACAAATATATTCACACTTTTAAGATGACAAAAACACTTCTACTTGGAAAGGTATACTCCTTACTCCCAGACTGCAATTCACTTGATCTTTTTTTTTTGAATCTGAGGACTGGGATGGTGCTGGTTATACAATTCATGATGTTTTAAAATAAATATATTACACACAAAAATGGCACATTTTTCACATCTCTAACCATATTCCAGCCACATTTTTAACAGGATATGACAAAAAAAGTCATTACCTCTATCTAATGAAGTAGAAAGTTAGACACAGTATGCTATTAATAGATCAGTACTGCTTTCCTCCTGACACACAGCAGGACAGATATATATATATATATATATATATATATATACACACACACATACATACACATATATATATATATATATATATATATATATATATATATATATATATATATATATATATATATAGATATAGATATGACTCCCACTACAACTTCTCACAACCAAAATGCAAAATATCCTAACTTATCCCTCCTTCCTGTTGCAAAGCAAATTACAGAAGCAGTACTGTTGAACATACTACACAATGCATGCTGACCAGTGGTTACGTTTCAGTGAAACTCCACCAATTAAATCCATGTTTTTAATAAGTGCAGGGAGCACAAACTGCCTATTAACGTCTAACATTACTCCATTGTCTGTCTTGTTCTTATGGTTTGCAGTGATGATGAAGCATGTTTCTTACATTATACCTGCAGGTAGTTACTATACCATAACATTTGCAGCACCACTCAGCAGTGTGACCAGCATAACTGCCCAAAACATAAAATACTGTTGATTGTAATTGGCTAACTACATACTTAGCTGCAGCATGGCTGACGGTGAATAACCATTTCATGAAGTGGGTGAAAAATAATCATACGTTACGTTACAAGCACTACTAACTCTTCTAAGCTTCATTTATAGCATTGCCTTATAATTTAAAACTTATAATGTGCTGTGACGTAAGCACAGTACTTAGTAATGCTGAAGAAGCTGTTGGGGATACTCAATTGTTTATAACAAAGTGGAAATAAGTGGCTTCATTCATTTTCAGATACTCACTTTATCCTATTTAAGGTCACAGGGGAGCAACAGCCCATCCCAGCGAGCAGCAGGTACAGCTAACCTGGCGAGTGGGCATCTATCTGCCTATCACACTGGAGCAACCAATGACAACAGTATTAGATAAAGCAGAGATAAACAGAGACAGCCACTCCATCAAAGGATTCATATCTCATTTACATGATGTTTACATCTCTGAACAATTTTGAGGATTACCATTTCACCTACCAACTTGTCTTTGGATATATCTCAGTGAAAATCCATGCAGACACAGTGAGAATATGCACAATCCACACACAAAGTAAGCACCCTGCCAAGAATCAGACTATTCTGACCGCTGTGACAGTGTAGCTAATGAAATCATCCTCTGTGATACAATATCACATTAACAGTCAGTAAAAGATGACAAAAATTTAAAGAGTCCACTACTGCCTACCTCCAGCAACTTATTTTAAAGCAGCCGTATTTGCCACACACTATACTGGATTACTTTAGTAGCATCTTTCTTCATGAAATAATACAGTCATGTAATTCTCTTCACCGCAAATACACAGTTTTGATGGTGTATTACATGTCTACTATTCTGCACTGTCCACTATGAAAATATTATGCACACTGACCCAGAGTACAGTGTTACCTACCATCTTAGCTGTTCCAACCTATCCACAGTACAGATACAGTATTTACAGACAAAAGGTGCCCTTGCTTAAACATTCACTCTAGAAATGTGGCTCTTCTCTGTAATAGGTCATTCAATACAAAAACAGCTGAAAATAATTTTTCTGATTCCAAATAAAAGGAAAACCATGCTGAATTTCTAACGCTGTTAGAAACATTTTGGGAAGAAAATTAGTACAAAGATATACTAACTCGTAAATACTGCTGCTATAACAGGGAAAAGACTTTGATGAAACCTCAGCAACCCTAAACAAATAAAGTTAGAACATCATTCATTGTTAAGGGGTAGATGACTCCTTCATTTCAAGTGTAGGCACATTCTGCATTCCATGCTACATTCGACATTATGTAGGATAATAAGCCTCAAGAGCAGTCACTCTACTACAAATTAGGACTTCATGTACAATAACTTTAGATCCAAAAATACCACAGCCTTAAATCTGTTTCATTTTGTAAGTTTCTATCTATAACTTACTTTCAAATATTGCTTTTTATAGCTACTGCCCACCACTCGTGTCAGCTGGCTAAAAAAAAATGTTAAGCCCTCCTGTTAATCACATGACACTGGTTTTAATAACTAAAATTCTTTCCTGGAGTCAATGCAACAACCTCAGCAGGTAGCTTGCTTACACTTTCTCTGCATCATCTTGCTGTAAGCATTACTGAACGGCAGCTTCTCTGATTGCAGCAGTTAATGGATAATAATTTGGAGAAGAAATAAATAGAGTTAAGTACTATGAAGGACAGCAACAGCTATCATTCCCCTGTCTGTCAGTCCAGAAAAGAGGGCCTGCATTTCACTGCCAAAGGATGGTTCAGACATAAAAAAAGTTAAAACCATCTTATGACCAGCAGCCTGAAAAACAGGAACCCCAAAAGTCAGTCCTAAAACAACAACGAAGTTTTCAATGAAACAAAAAAAATGAAAACAAAAACGTCATTGTAACATCTCAGAATTACATTTCATATCTCTTTCCATTGTTTGGTAGGATTAATTATTTTAAAGGTTTAAGGATTTTCAGCAGAACCCTTGTTATAATTTAATTCAGTTCTTTCAATAAGAAGTTATATTTCCCAAAGTCATTGTCATCAGGGTCTAGAAGCATGTCCTTGCGTGCCTTTGTGAGTTTTGATTCCAAGACATGCTTTCGGTCAAGCCATTCATTAAGCTCCTCTTGACCATGGGCAAACTTGCACTTGGGGCCATCTATACACATCTTGCCCTTGAAGAACCTGTTAAAGTACAGAATATGAAACTTAGAAAGCATGTGTCATATTCTATATAATTTTGCAGTACAAATGAGCATGGTGATCTTAAGTTAACAAAAAATTTTAACATGCAGGAAAGGTTTAATTATGTGAGAACTTACCATAATTCCAAATGTTCAAACACTGCAATCAAAACAATCTTCAACTATGAATCTTTACACACACACCCCCCTCAGAAAAAGTACAGATAGCAACTACCCTGGCACAATAGGTTCCCTACAGAGATTCTCCCCTCTTGGGCATAACCAAAAAGAAATGCACACAGTCAGACAGGTCCATAACAAAAAATTTTCCTTTATGACCAGTATCAAAAAAGTTATTTAGCAATATGAAAATGGGGTTCCACAGATATAAGGCAGAGAGTGCTCAGCATATAGGTTAACTAAACAAATATGGCTGATAGAGAAACAGAGAAGTAAATGGATACATACATTTAATTAAACATAAATTACAAAACTACTCTGGCAGAAAATAGGGTCTGATACATAAATACAATCTTTGTGAAAATTAAAATAAAGTAACTCCACATAAGAGCTGAAGCTCCGAAAAGAGATGGGCTGAAGTACGAGTCCCAAGGAGCAGTATTTCCCAGGAGAGAATTTAAGGGACAAGAGAAGGATTTAAATGATACACATAACAGCCTTTCTAGAATAAAATCAAAATTCTCTAAGACAAAGGTGGCCTATGATTCAGACTTCCAAGATTGCTGCACATTGAAGGTTGATTACAGCTCTCTCAGTGTGAAACATAAAAAGCTGTGAAACAATGGGGACATTTCAGTTACTGGCTAGTAGTTACATTGCCTGAATGCCAACAAAGAAGACATTTATTGACAGTAAGAGAAAAAAAGAAAAGGTTCAGCTTTGGTATGGTAGATTGCTTCAGTAACTTAATCAAATGCTCACAGTCGTGTTGAAAATAAGCGAATGAATAAAGGAATACACAAAGTCAAATAACAAAAGGCCAGAAAAGGCAAACGAAGCTTTAACTAGTTATACTGATAAAACTTAAAAAATCAGAGGTTAAAATAAAAACAGCTGGCTGAGGCTTCTCAAGAAGAGCTGTTAAAAAAAAAAAACAGTAGAGTTAGATGTCAAAAGAAACCTGTTTTTTTTTTTTTTTTTGTATGTTTGCTGTACCAAAGAAACTGGAACAGACTGCATTAATTTTATGAAAGAGCAAATGAGCAAACTGGACTGGTTTTCCACAGTAGGATTTGTTTAACCGAGAGGGAACATCATGTGTATACTCCATATTTAGTGATTAGAAAGCAGCCAAGATCTATATTAGTAAAGATGCAATCATTTCAGCAGAAGGAGCTGTTGTTGACAAAACTGGCAGAAAAAGTATTAAAAATTAGAGACCCAAGTGTGTTTGTGGCAAATGATTACTCGCTGTACAACAGGCAGCAGAGAAGCAAACTTAACCCAGCAATTAGGGAATGTCTAGAGGCAAGTGTGATATTCAAGTTGTTGTATACAGCTGTCTTTATATTTTTTCTGGACAATCAAGTACATTTTGGCTGCAGAACAGGCTAACGAGGAAATAGAAAAGTTTAGCTAACAATGAGTGAGACACCAAGCAGTAGGGGACTTTGCTTCTCATTCTTCTAACAAACAAAGTTAAGAGAGAAACTGTGTCAAGCTGCATTTTTCCACTAACCCAAAAGTAAATGTTTGAGTAACAGGAGCTTATTAGACAAATCAGGAGTTTCTTGGACTTGAACTAGAGAGTGGTGTTGGGCATTGGGGACGATCAGGAAAAATGAGCAATTAGTAATTAAATGGGAGACTGTGAAGCATCAATCCCATTTAATGTTGGCACATGTTCAATGGGAATTTGTAAGACGTGCCTTGAGAAAGACTGGAAATGTCAACCATGTTAAATTGGTGGGTGAAATCTAAAGCACCCACCCCACTTTTTTGTCATTAATGTTTTGAGAGACACTGAATGGACTAAAGTAACAACAGTACATAATACAGTTTTGTTCTTTTTTGTATAAAAATTTAATGATGCACATTGCATGTTATTTTGTAAAGCAGTTTTGTCTTGTGTGTAGTCAGAGATGCTTCATATGTGAGGTGGAGGAGTGTTATCAGTGCTGTAAATGTTAAAGATATTACAGTAAGAAAATACTTTCCTTAGTTTTAATGTATACAGGCTTTACACATTAACAATGAAAGAAAGGCAAGAAAAATCACTCTAATATAATATGATCTTGGCCTGCTGTGGTGGGGAATGCATAAATGTATTCATTATGTTCTATGTAGAATTAAAAAAAAAAATTGTTCTGTTGCAATAAAGGTGGATGTCTAGACTAAGTATCAGACAGATGTGTGTGCTTGAAATAGAAGACAAAAGAATGAAAGGCATGTAAATTATACTCTTTCTTTGCATCGCCAAATTTAGTAGCAATTGTTTTATATTTACAAATGCTTTTAGTTGGAAACAAGAAGTCTAGCGGTACAAGCAGTCAATCAGGATAGGTCTACGCAGCATTTTCTGAGTGAATTCTACAAAGGTTTGTCATGAATTTGCAAAGCTACTAGCATTTTTCTTTCATTGCCAACTGCTTTTACTTGGAGAGTAGCAGTCTGTAGGTGCAAGCAAAAGGTCTGAATAGTGCCTTCTGAGGGAAATGTACAAGGTAAATTGGAAAGCAGTTCAGTGAAAAAGTTTGAAATTATGTAAAGTGAATAAGTTATACAAGTATTTGCCTCCCCAGCAGCCATGGTACTTCAATGCATTTAATATAACAATGCATAATTTAGTTTAATAATAGCCAGTGCTCTTTTTTAGGATTAAAAGTTAATGTCTACTGAAAGTATGCAATCTGTTTTGCTCATCTGAGAAGGGAACAAATAAGAAGAGAATATATAGAATCAGTTTAAGTAGGAACACAGACTATAACAAGCACTTCAGCATGGGTACTCTGTTTTCTTAATTTTAGAATATGTAATGCCTGTGGGTGGGTACTTAGGGCAGACTGCGGTAGCGTTGTCGCCTCACAGACATTGCGCGTTCGATTCTCAGTTAGAGTGTCTTCTGTGTGGCGACATGCGTGAATGGGCGTTCCTTCATTGAAGGTTGTGCGTTAGGCCCGGCAAGCCAGCACGTAAAACTCTACTGCCAATCATTAGCGGACCGGAGTTCCGCTGTGGCGACCCCTAACCGGGAAAAGCCAAAAGACACAAACAAACAAACAATTCCAATATGGATAGGTAAACCTCATTTCTGGGCAATATACATAGTTGTATGTGTTTGTTGCAAGTTATAAAAAAATGAGGATTTCTGAAAATTTACTTATTTTGTTTGAGTATTTTTACTGAAACTAAAAGTACTGAAAATGTGACATGGGCTCAAATGGAAATGAGTAAAAGCCTGCCAAACATTACTATAATCATGTAAACTAAAAGTTGAAAATATACATCCAAACGAATTGTCATGTGTAATAGGCAGGAGTAATAGCTTTTTATCACAGTGGCTACTTTGTCAATATTAACATGAGATGTAAACAGCCTTACAGGTACAGAAAAAGCATTTTTTTTAAACGAGAAACATCTTTATTAAATTATAAACTATGACATAGGCAGGTATATATTTATATAAATGCAACATTATACATGACAAACCATACTGACATAATTTTAGTTGCAAACATTATACATCACTTATAATCTATCCAGTCATTGTCGGACATTACATAGCTCATTCAAATCCTGCCTTCTTTTACACCTTGTTCCTCCTCTGCATCCATTGTTCCCGCAATTCCCATTTTTACTATGTAATCTGCTCCTACCCTTTTCAAAAGGTCCCAATTCCAGTTGTTTTTATCTCCGTTACTATACTCATTACTATGGTACTGAGTTATAATAAGTAAATGGTGAAACAGCAATGCTACGCAAGACCCATTTGAACAGAAGTGAATATGCAAATTTAACAAAGAAAGGATTTCAAGGTGGACGTGCAACAGAACTTCAATGACAAAGGAAAAGGGGTATAAGAGGGGCCCCACTAGTGACTGAAAAACAATAATGGTAGATTTATAGTAGTAAGGAGTTACTGGTAGGGGAGGAGGATTATTCTGGCTTGTATTTATATTCCTCTCAATCTTTAATCTCGCTCTATCGCAAGCATGGGTCTCCTCAAAATTATCTATGGTATGATCTCAGTTATACCCATTAGGGGTAATATATATATATATATATATATATATATATATATATATATATATATATATAAAATTACTGACCATGGGATGGTTAAGGTCAATTTCATACTTTAATTTGAGCACAAAAAAAGCTGGCAAGGGCTTACTTATGAACCTTAAGACTACTGTTATGGAGCTTAAGTTAATATTAGGAGAAATAATATGCTTTCAGCAGGAAGTATTATTTCCGGGTGGGAATGGAACCTGATTTGTAACAGTGAGGATGTATGGGGCAGCAGTACTTAGACAGAATCTCCATATTATTCCCCAAGGTACAAAAACTGGGCTATAGTGGACAGAAATTATATTTCATAGAAATATGTGCATTTAAATGACGGTTTCAAAAAATATCCGATAACTGTTTTAGATTGTGCACCAACAAAAACTAAGGTAAAAATGAGGCACAATGGGTAGAGGAAATTATTTGAGAGTTATTAGTGAAAACAGAAATTTCTTCAGGAGTTATGGCTAGTGAGTGAGATAAAATGAAAATGCAGTTTAAAAACAGGGTGGAAATGAAAATATATGGTCAGGAAGTATTATGAGTTATTTAGAGCAGCTGACAAAGAATAACATATTTCAGAATAAGAGGAACCTGAAAGAACAAGAAAAGGAACAATTGCAGAATGCTACAGAGAAAATAATAGAATATTTGTATAAGATAAGAGTTTAGAAAGATTGCTATTAAGCAACTATTTTTGATAACATGTCCCAAGCACAAAAATTGTTACCACAGCGACTTAGGCAACAGAAAGTAGAATGGGTTATTACCAAACTTAGGAAGCCTATGACAAGAAAAATAACCAGCGGTCCTTTAGAGGTGTTAGATACATTTCAGCAATGTTATGAAAATTTGAATAAATCAAAGGAATGTGGAAACCGAAAAAGAACAGAAAGGCAAATATTTATGGAAGACTTAATTATGCCAAGATTACAGGAAGATGAGGCACAAAACTGAATAGATGACATGAGATGACAATGGTAATATATAATCAATCTGCAGGAAATTCCCCAGGAACAGATGATATTCGCATGGAAGTTTGGAAGCTCGGACAGAAGAAAGTGATAACGATTTGGGAGATTCTGTTTACCAGTATTTTAAAAGGAGAGGAAGCACTAACATCTTGGAAGAAAAGCTGTGGTGGGTGTAATACCTAAAGATGGTAAAGACCCACCAGACCCAGCTTCATAGAGACCCATTTCAATTTTAAATCATGATTATAAATGGTCTATATTAATTTGCCGAAAGTTACTGTCAGCAAACACCCAATCATTGACACATATTCAGCGAAAATCACTTCTGTGATTCGCTGAATTATCCACGGGCAATGAGGTGGTTGGCCAACTACACAACTTTATCCTTTTCCCCACTGTAGTGCAATCTCGTAGTTGGGGGGATGCGATGTTATTATTTGTGGGTTATGTTGTGCTGCAGAGCAATTGTTTCATTCCCCTTGGAGAATTCAGCGAATCGCAGAAGATATTTTCAATGAATAAGTGTCGCTCAATAGGTGTTCACTGAAAATAACTTGGCGGACTAATACAGACCCGATTATAAAGTATTTAAGGCTATATTAGATAAAAGAATGACAAATGTGTTGCCAAAATTGATATATATGAACCAATGCGTTTTTTTTTTTTTTTGGAGAGGAGGCAAACATTTGACAATACTAGAATAATGATCCTCAAGGAAGAAGAATGTAAGAAAATACCACTGCTGTTGTTGGATCTTGATGAAGAGAAAGCATTCAACAGAGTAAGCTGGGATTTTATGACTAAGGCAATGGAAGAATTTACATTTCCTGATAAAATAGCAAAGATTATGGGGGATATATGAAAGACTGGAGGAAAGAATTAACATTGGATGTTGGCAAATAGTTAAGGTGTTTATATTATAAGCACAACGTACAGGGTTTCATTATCACCTTTGAATGATAGTGGCTAGGATTAAACTGGCTCACAAGGACAGTTGGCCTAGTAATTACATATGAACCTATTATGAACCATATGAACTTAAGTGAGAGCATTCCTCTGTGATAAGTTGCATTTGAACAGAGGAACCAGGCAGCGGTGTCCTCTTTCCTCTTTGTTACTTGTTTTATACTTAGAGCCATTGGCAAAAAAAAGTAAGTGACTCAGAAATTCAAGGCTATAACTGTTGTATTAAACATTTGTAGATAAAAAGAAGTTATGTTCTTACCATAACGTTCCACATGAGTTGTTCATCTCACCTTTGTTCTTACACACTGGTTCGGAGCCGATCCCTCGGCTCCGAGTTGGCCACATTCCAAGCTCTGCGTCTAAGAGAAGCTCGAGGCACAGTCCCTATCCCATGATCCTCTCCTACTAACCCTCAGATCTAGTTTGCTATGAAAACCAGACAACAGAAGACATACCCGCCTACACATGCATATGTATCAATACCCATATACACGCATATATATATATATATATATATATATACATTATACATATCCGAATATGAACGCATACACAGAGGCAGGCAGTCTGAAGGGACCATGAGAAAGGACGACCAGCCACCAGTCGTACCTGTTCTTCCAGAACACGGAGGGGAAAGGAAGGCGGGAATGTAAGAACAAAGGCGAGATGAACAACTCACATGGAACGTTATAGTAAGAACATAACTTCTTTATGTGAAGTTGTTCGATCTCGCCATTTGTTCTTACACACGGGTAGCGTCCTTAGCACCCTAAACCCTGGGTGGCTCATGGGAGAACATTCCTGAGCACAGTGGAACCAAAGGAAGCCCTGTCCCTGGAGGCCCTGTCCACTTTGTAATGAGTAATAAATGTATGAGGTTTGGCCCAGGTAGACACTGCACAAATGGTATCTATCGGTAAGCGAGCAGCATTAGCTAAGGAAGTAGAAACAGCTCTAGTAGAATGAGCTTTAGCTTTGAGCGGAGTAGACTGATTGGAAGATGAATAAACAAAGTTTATGTAGTCCGAAAGCCATTTGGATAACGTGATCTTTGTTACTGGAAGTCCTTTCTTGTTATCTGCATGAGAAACAAAAAGTTGATCCGATTTCCTGAATTCTTTTGTTCTGATCAGATAAAATCTCAGCTGTCTGTGCACGGTCAATTTGTGTAACGTATTCCAATTTATTGGTATGGCGCCTGAAAAAAGTGGGAAGTTCTATGAACTGATTAAGATTAGATTCTGAGCAGACTTTTGGTAGAAAGGACGGATTAGTACATAAGGTGACCCTGTCCGGGTGAAAGATCAGATACGGGGGTCTAATTGATAGTGCCTGCAGCTCTGAGACTCTGCGAGCTGAAGTGATTGCAACAAGAAACAGGGTTTTCCAGGAAAGATATTTAAGAGGGCATGACGAAGCTGGCTCAAAGGGTGATAACATGAGTTGGGATAGCATCAGATTTAAATTCCAAGGAAAAACCGGACTTCGAATGGGTGGTTGGAGATGATAAGTTCCCTTCATGAAAGCTCTACAAAGTCTGTGAGACATGATTGTAGCTCCTCTTTCACCCACATGAAAATAAGATATGGCAGCCAGTTGTATCCTTATGGTGGATGTTGAAGCCCCCTGATGAAAAAGAGTAGATAGAAAATCTAGAATCCTATGAATAGGAGCAACCAAGGGATCTATACCTTGTTTGGAAGCCCAACACACGAAGCGTTTCCACTTGCTCTTGTACAACTTTCTAGTGGAGGTTTTGTGGGAAGAAATCAAAATATGTTGTACTGCTGGAGACAAAAGATCTGACCTGGCTAAGCTGGGAAGTGGAGCAGCCATGCTGTCAATTTGAGGGACGAAAGAGAGGGGTGAAGAACTCCTGACGAGTGGGTCAGAAGGTCTGGCACTGGGTCCAGAGTCCAAGGTTCTTCTATTTAGTGAGCTTGGAGGAAGGGGAACCAGATTTGTCGAGGCCAGAATGGTGCTATCAAGATGATCATCCTTTCTAGACCTTTGGTTTTCTGCAGAAATTTTGAGATTAGTGTAACCGGAGGGAAGGAATATAGGAGACCCGGGGGCCAATCATGCACAAGTGCGTCCCTGGGGGCGCCCCCTGGGGGGGGAAGTAGGGTGAAATAGCTTCTACATTTTGCATTCAAGGGGGATGCAAAAAGGTTGCAGCAAGGCTGGCCCCATCTGCAGAATATCCTTTCCGCTACTTGACTTTTGTGGGACCACTTGTGAGGCAACAGGATAGCTCTGCTCAGTCTGTCCGCTATTACGCTGGATGTCCCTGAGATGTGCGTTGCTATGAGAAAGCGTCCGGTGGACACAGCCCATTGCCAGATTTTCAGGGCCTCTCTGCATAAGGGGTAAGACCTGGTTCCTCCTTGTTTGTTTATATACCAGACCACCGACATGTTGTCTGTCTGAATTGCAACTGTCCCCGGAGGTAAGTAGTCATGAAAGTTTTGCAACGCCAGGAACACTGCTCTCAATTCCAGGACACTGATGTGCAGACTGTCCTCCATTTTTGACCACTCGCCTTGAACTGTTCTTCCATGAAAAAGTCCCCCCCACCCTATCAGGGAAGCGTCCATGGTCACTGTGGCTATGGGGGGGGGGGACGAACAGGCGGCCTATCGTAAGCTCGTGGCTGTTCATCCACCATCGAAGATCCCGCTTGCAAGACTCCGTGAGCAGGATATTGTGTGATAACGGTAGCCGTTGGTAAGACCACTGTGCGAAGAGAAGCCACTGGAGGATCCTCATGTGCATTCTCCCTAGGGGGACCGCGATAAGGGTAGCTGCCATCATGCCTAAAACTTTCAAGACCTGTGAAGCGGGGACTTTTCTGTTTTGTAGAAGAGTAGAAATCTGTTCTCTCAAGGCTGAAACTCTTGTTTGGGGAAGCCTGATCAGAGTTAAGGTAGTGTCCAATTCCGCTCCTATGAATGATATATGCTGTGAGGGCGACAAGGCAGATTTTTCGAAGTTCAGCGTTATGCCTAAACGGGAACAGAGACTGATTGTATAGTCCCTGGCTTGCAATAGGTGATGCCTGGTGGTGGCGGTAAGGAGCCAGCCGTCTAAGTATGGAAACACCTGGAATCCTAGTCGTCTCAGGTGGGACGCCACTACTGCCATGCACTTGGTGAACACCCTGGGGGCTGAGGTGAGGCCAAAGGGCAGAGCTCGAAACTGAAAATGACTGGCTCCCAGCCGGAAACGCAGGTGATCTCTGGAAGGCCTGGCCATTTTTATGTGGTAGTACGCATCCTTGAGATCTATAGAGCACATCCAATTGTTCGTTTGAAGAAACGGAAGGATCAATTGTAGCGTGACCATCCAGAAGTTCTCCTTCTTTACGAAGGTATTGAGTTTGCTGAGGTCCAGTATCGGCCTCCAGTCCCCTGTTTTCTTTGGAACTAAAAAGAACCTTGAGTAAGTTCCGGATCCTATTTGGTCTGCCGGGACTGGCTGGATGACTCTTTTTTTCTAACAGCCTTTGTATTTCTATGGCTGCTGATCCTGCAGAGTGGGTGGAATATCTGGGAATCTTTTTTTGGGTGGGAGGATTGTTTAAGAGAGGGATGTTGTATCCTTTGGTTATTATGCTTTTTACCCAGGAATCTGAAGTGAGATTTAGCCAGGCCTCTGGGTATAAAGCCAAGCGACCCCCGACTGCCTCCAGAGTAGGACAGCTGGACCTCCCCTCAGGAGTGCTGGAAGGGCTTTCCCAGGGACGCTATCCCTGTCACCCTGGTTCTGCGGACCCCCTCTGCCGCCTGGGTGGCATCTTCCATTCCTTCCCCCTCCTCTGCCTCTGGAGGGGGTTTCACTAGGTGTGGATTGGAAAGCTCCCTGAGTCTTCCGGAACCACATTTTTCCACCTCTTTGCCCTTTGGGGTATGGTTTGGAAGGGGTGGAAAAATGGACCCCTACGGCAGACAGGGTCTTTCCTTCTTGCTCACACCTAGTGAGCGTCTCCTTCACTTTGGGCCCAAACAAGGAGGAGCCATCAAAGGGGGCATTAATAAAGGAAGACTTGAAGACTTCCGTAAAGGAACATAGGGGCATCCAGGATTGTCTCCTCAGAGCGATCGCTGAAGCTGCAGCCCTACTCGATCCTTCAGCTGCATACGAAATGAGCCGCATGGATGAGTTAACAATAGAGTTTAGGGTATTGAGCTGTACTGTCACCTTGTCTGAGACAGCATCATTTGTGGTACTCTACAGGGTACCACAGCATCATTTGTGGTACCCTGTAGAGTATCTCCCAATTCCTTGAGGAGATCTCTCTGTAGACGGGTAAAATGAGTGAGATAGTTCAGCGATCACATGGAAAAAGTCGCTGAACTAAAAATGCGCTTCACGTACCTGTCCATCGTCCTAGAGTCTTTGTTAAGAGGATGAACAGAGGAAGATGCTTCAGACATTTCTTTCTTGGTGGTCGCCGCCACCACCATAGCATCAACTGGGACTCCCTTGGTGAGATACGCTTTATCCCGGGGAGCAGTGATGTACTTATTGGGCCTCCGAGGGATTGGTTCCAAAGTGTCAGGGGACTCCCAAGCCCTTCGAGCTATTAAATCCATTAACTCGTCGAAGATTGGAGTTACCCAGGAGGTGGAAGGTTGAGCCCCAAAAGCCTTCAGCAACACCAACTTGTCCTCAATTGGGGCAAGTGACTGCCAGTCACCCCTCTGTTTGAGAATTTCCAGGATGTCGGCAAATGAGACATCCTCAGAGGAGGACCGTGGGGACCCCTCTGACTCATTCAAGTCGGTGTCCGATGTCAATGATTCCTGTGGGGAATCAAGGTGCCTCCTCTTGCACATCCTCTTCCTCGGGACTTCATCAGAGGGGGCATCTGGTGAAGCTTCCGAGGAGCAGGGTTCACCCTCAGGGGCTGACTGAGGCTTTAGGTCTCTACACTTGGTGGGAACTGGTGGTGCAGAGACAGAACTCGGACCTTTCGGGGAGGGAGAAGAGGAATCTGAAGATGTGAACATCTTACCAGACAAAACCTTCCTCATGGCCTCGAAGGCACCGGAGCCCCGGGCCGAGGACTCCACTGGTTCCGAAGAAAACGGTAGTCTCCCCGGGCCCAGAACCACGGGCTCCGATCCAGAGGACGCAGCCAAACTAATCTGCGCCGAGGCACCGAGGGGAAGAGTCGGAACCGAAACTTCGGTTCAACTCTCCCCCCTGGAACTGAGGAGAGACTGTCAGCTCCGAGACCCCTTGATGGGTATCAAGGGTGTCGAGGTCAGTGGAGCCGAAAGCACTAAAGAAGGCCTCAGCTCCGGGGGATCAACAATCATCAGATCCTCGACTCCCAGCTCCGACGACTCGATGGGTCTGGAAGGAGGATCTATGGATGGAACAGGAAGGGCTTCAAGCTTCGAAACCAGTTGGGATAAAACTGCAATTAGTTTGGATAAGGCTGTGTTCTCCATCAGTTTCTGCACCACTCGATCCACATCGGTGTCTGACAGTGCTCTGGAGGAACGGGTCGAAGATGACTGGTCTGCCCTCTCTAATGCCTCCTGAAACTCCGGCTTCAGGAGACCCCTCTCAATAAGTTTTCTGCGTCTTTCCATCATAACTCTGCCACTAAACGAGAGGCAGATGGAGCAGTCCTCCTGAAGATGGAGAGGGCCTAGGCAGTAGACGCAGGAAACGTGGTTGTCTGTTATGGACATTTTCTGTCCACACTGGCAACGTTTGAAACCAGACTTGGCTTTCTCCGACATACTGAATAACAAAAAATACAGTTGTAATACTAATATGTAAATATATACACAATAACTAACCTGAATAACACACAGTTAAAATTTTTTTAACACGAGTTTAACTAGTAAACTTCACAGAGATGATTCTGACAGAGCCCTGACAGAAAGATATTGGCTTAAGAACTAGGAGCAGCCGCTCCCTACTTTTACACTATTTTAAACAACACATGCACAACTACTACTAACTAATAATAATAAATAATAACTCTAAATATTTTAAACTTTGAAAAATAGAGAACTTTTTATATATATATATATATATATATATATATATATATATATATATATATATATATATAAAAGAATACTGGCCCAAGCTCTCACTTGACGATGAGACCTGTTGCAGCGGCAAACTAGATCTGAGGGTTAGCAGGAGAGGATCATGGGATAGGGACTGTGCCTCGAGCTTCTCTTAGATGCAGAGCTTGGAATGTGGCCGACTCGGAGCCAAGGGATCGGCTCCGAACCCGTGTGTAAGAACAAACGGTGAGATTGAACAACATTGATATTTTATACTTGATGAATTCAAAAAAGGAGATCTCAGTGATGTGGAACATTTTGAGACGGTTTCAAATCTTTTCAGACTATAAAATTAACAAACATAAAACAAACGCTATAAAGCTGTTAATTACGCACCTACACAAGAATTGGTGCAGCAACACCCATATTTATAGGGACACTATATGATGACATATTTAGGTGTTTGGATTAAAAAGGCTTCTGTTATGGCAGCTAAGGATATGTAGGAAGAGATTAAACAAAATATAAAAGAAAAACTGAGAAACTGGAGAGTAAGATAGAAAAAGTGAAATGTTTTTGGTCACTTTAATTTTATATATAGGTCAGGCATATTTTTATCACCCAGAGGACAAGTTGTGGACAATAACTAATAAAGAGTTGAAAGAATTTATCTGGTAAGGCAATAGTTAAGTGGGATATGCTGATTTCCCCACAGTTATTTCAAAGCTATGCAGTTAATGCTCATATGCATACATCAAACTCAAGGTTATAAATCAAAATGGAAAAGGATGATGAAATTTTGGGGGGGGGGGGGCAGACAAGACATAAACAGAGACTAGGACTTCTGAGTGTACATCTTGAAGGAACATAGCAGCACCTATACAGAATATTAAAATTTTACAATACAAAAAAAAAATAAGAAAACAAATAGGAAAAGTAGACAAGAGTATTAGTAATGGAGAAGCTAAAGAAATAGAAAATGGGGTTATAGATTACCTGCGAAGTTAAGGATTTAGTGTACAAAATCTAACTCTGATAACACCACAGTAGGATAAAGCAATGGATAACCAATTTAAGGAGAAACCAGTGGAGCGGAAACATCTGATAAGTTGCCACATGAAGATACTTTGCAGCCTTCCATAGGAAACCAGTACAAACATTCAGTTGGACTTGCACAGTAAGGGAAGGAAAAGGAAACTGTGGCAACTCTGACACAGTCAATGTTGTGGAGTGAAAGGCCAGTGAATTCCCATATGAAAGAGCAACTGATAACACAGGATGAAACCGAAGAGAATGTGGCACAGGAACATTCTATAGAATGCCTGCAGGAAATGGAGAGCAAAGAATGTGCCCTCAGTTTAGAAGAAAATGATCTAAGAGAAGAGTTGATTGGTTTAATAGAGAAGAACATACATGTTAAGATCAATGAAAGAATTATGACTGCAGAAAGTCAATAAAACCCAAAAAGTTAGAAGTCCGATGAAACAAATGAACACAGTAATTAGGACTATCCATAGAGATTCATGAGATAGAACAGAAGTAAAAATGATATATTACTGTGCAGCTAAATTAATAACAGATACAGTCTTACCACAAAAAAAAAAAAAAAAAAAAAAAACGGTAGTAAGGGAAAGGAAGGGGAGAAATTGAATGCCATCATGGAAATACCGAACAGAGAAAACTATAAAGCAATTACGATAAGAAGTGTCACTGTGAGAAGACTATAGAAGAGGGAACAGATCAACAAAAATACTCAAAGACAGATGTAATAAATGCAATTCGCACTATCAGAACAGATCAGGACCTATTGTGTACTATCGCAAATAATAAACTAAAAAATCTCAGCACAGGCAGAAATACTTAGAAGATATGTAGATAAATATAAAGGAAAAGTACAAAATAGAAAATTTATTGATGACCCAAAAAAGTTTTTATAGAGAATAGGAAAACAAAGCAAAAGGAATTGAACCACCACCAAAAAAAAAAAAAGAGATACATTTTTGAGAATTATGAAGATCCTAGGGAACATAACAAAGACATTAAAGGGATAGAAGTAAAAGAAAGAATAAGAAGTTCCTATGTAAAGAATATGAAATGGGATGAAGTAACAGCCAGAGAGACTGAAACAAAGTTAAGAAAAGCACCTAATTGGAAACCCCAGACCCAGATGCAGTACCTAACTTCTGGCTAAAAGTATTAGCATCTTTACATGAAGATTTAGCCATGAGTAAAAACTATTTATATGCACACCCCGAACAGACACCAGCCCTTGTTAACAACAGGAAAAACAATACTCTTATTTAAGAGTGAACCTGCAAGCCATCCTAAAAACTATAGACCAATAACTTGCCTTCCGACAATGTATAAACTATACATTGGAATTGATAATGACAGACTTTATAGTTATTTAGAAGAAAACTCAATCATGGCAATAAAACAAAAGGGTAATAAAAAAGTCACATGGAACAAAGGACCGTTTGATGTTAAAGTCACAATGGAGAAAGTACAGTTATGTACCAACCATAAATGTAGATGTTCGAGTGTATATACTGCTGCAGTCATCACACTTGGGTTATCCTGCCGTCAGGCGGTCCAGCAGTCGGCCAAATTCCAAAGTCTTGGTCTGGTGTCAGTTGTCGTCGCTTCTTCCCTGACGTCAGTGCGACAGGGGGATAAAAGAGGCAGCCGATGCCATTTTCTTCAGTTTTTCTTGCCCCAGATGTCAGGTGCCCCCAACTAGGAAGGCAATACAAATAACTACGCAAAAATACCTTAGTAGATAAACAATAGTACTAGCTGTTAGCAAATACACCATATAGACATGCATCCAATAGACTGATGTACATGGAGTTATAACTAACACCCTGGTATGTAGAGAGGATGGTGGGAGGGTAACCTGGACTGCAGCAGTATATACACTCGAACATCTACATTTATGGTAGGTACAAAACTGTACTATGTTCATCGTGTTATACTGTTGCAGTCATCACACACGGCTTGAATCCCAAAGCTATGGATGGGTGGCTGGTACTAAACTGGGTTAGGTGAAGCTAGGATGCCCTGCAGAACTGCAGTGGCAAAACCGGCTCTGGTTTTTGAGTATAATGGAAGGTGGTAGTGCTTGGTAAAGGTGTGCACTGAACTCCAAGTAGCTGCCTCCAGAATGTCCTTAGTTGGAACCCCCCTGAGAAAGGCTGCTGAGGTTGCTGTAGCCCTGGTAGAATGGGACCTAATATTAACAGGCACTGCTTTCCCATGGTGCGAGTAGCAAAAGCGGATACAATGTGCAATCCATTTGGAGATGATCTGTTTTGAAATAGCCTTTCCTTGTGAACCTGCAGCACAGGATACAAAGAGTTGGTCAGTTTTTCTGAAGGTCTTTGTCTTATCCAAATAGTAACGTAGCTGTCTGTGAATGTCCAAAGAGTGAAGGAGACCTTCTCCTTTATTCTGGGGGTTTGGATAAAAGGTGGGTACATAAATGGTCTGATTCAAAGCCACACTAGATACTACCTTTGGCATAAAGGTAGGGTTAGTTCGTAGAGAGACTCTGTCCTGATGGAAAATGATGAAAGGTTCCACTGCCATAAGTGCCTGTAGTTCTGAGACCCTGCGTGCTGAGGTGATAGCCAGCAACAGAGCTCTTTTCCATGACAAGTACTGTAGTTCTGCTGAGAAGGCTGGTTCGAAAGGAGGCAGTGTTAATTTTTCTAAAACGAAGTTGAGGTCCCAAGCTGGCGTTGGGGTTTTTTTGGGGGGTCTTATATTCTTAGCACCTCTGAGAAACTGCCTTAGTAAAGGGTGTGAGAATATGGGAGGATCCGTATTATATTGAGCTGAAATGGCTGAAGCATGGATCTTAATGGATGAGAAAGAAAGGCCTTTGTGTAGCATCTCAGTTAAGTATTGCAGTATTTGAGGAATGTTTGGTATCCCAGGATTTTGGCCTTTAGCCTGGTTCCATGCACAAAATCTTTTCCATTTGTCTGAGTAAGTTTTTCGGGTGCTGGGCCTCCTGGCCTCCAAAATGACATTCAGGACGTCCTTTGAGAGAAGTGTTGATTGACAATTCAAAGGTGTTCTCCATGCAGCTAAATTTAAAGTCCTGAGATGACTGTGAAGGATCTGAGAGTTTTGCTGAGTCAACAGAAGTGGGAAATGAGGTAAGATCCATGGAGGGCTGTGACTCAAGGTCCCTAGTAATGGGTACCAGTGCTGACGTGGCCAGTCTGGAGCAATGAGGATCATTTGTGGTCTCTCTGATCTGACTTTCAGTAATACCTTGGTCAAGAGAGGTAGTGGTGGGAAGGCATAGACTGTCAATGCTGTCCAACTGAATGATAGGGCGTCCACTTTCCAGGCTAGGGAATGATAAGTCCTTGTGTAAAATTTTTGTAGTTGGCAATTGTTGGGGGAGGCAAATAGATCTATGTCTGGGCGGCCCCACCTTTGAGTTATCATTGAAAATACTTGTGGGCGTAGTCTCCACTCGTGAGGATCTGCCAAATTTCTGCTCAATTCGTCTGCCAATATGTTTTCCTTTCCTGGCAGGAACTGTGCTTGCAGTTGTACTTGGTAAGTCAATGCTGTGTTCCACAAGGTCATTGCCTGTCTGCATAAAGGGTAGGAGTGTGTTCCTCCCTGTTTGTTTATGTACCACAACTGTGGTGTTGTCTGTCCTTATTAGTAGTTGTCCTGGATGCAAGAGGTCCTTGAAGGCTGTCAGTGCATTTTGCACAGTTAGCATCTCCTTTTGGTTGATGTGTAGATGCATTTGTTTTGCAGACCATTTGCCCTGTATGCACTGTCCTGCCATGTGTGCTCCCCAGGCGTAGTCTGAAGAATCTGTTGTCATAGTTTGGTTTGCTGGAGGTAAGACAAAAGGAAGACCCTTGTTTGACATGCTTGAGCCCACCATAGGAACTATTTTTGAAGGCAAGGAATGAGAGGTATACTTGTTTCGAGGCTGTGCCTGTGTTGAGTCCATACACCTTTCAGGTACCATTGTAATTTTCTCATATGCAGCTTTGCATGTGGAATTAGTTGAATGCAGGATGCCATGAACCCCAATGCCTAAAGGATTTTCCTTGCAGTGAGCTGGGTAAAAGTTGCCATCTTTTGGAAGTATTGAGTCACTTGTTTTTGTTTGTCTGGCGTGAGATAAGCCATCTGGGCCATTGTATTTAAGCTGGTACCCAGGAATATTATGTCTTGTGAGGGTATTAGCTTTCACTTCTTTTTGTTTACTGTGTACCCTAGGCAACTTAGCAGCTTTGTTACAAATGCCAGATGCTGTAATAGAATGGCCTTGCTGTCCGCTTGGATCAGGCAGTCGTCCAGATATGGATAAATTTGTATTCCTCGTTGTCTGCAGTATGCAATTACTGATGCCAGGCATTTCGTAAATACTCTGGGCACAGTAGATAAGCCAAAGGGCAATGCAGAGAATTGATAATGCGTTGTACCTGCCAAAAATCTGAGGTATCTTCTGCAATCTTGTCTGACAGGGACATGCAGGTATGCCTCTTTGAGGTCCAACGTTACCAGCCAAGAGTCCTTGCCCAGCATGGGAAGAAGCTGCTGTAGTGTGAGCATTTTGAATTTGGGTACCTCCAGGTATGTGTTTAGAAATGAGAGGTCTAAAATGGGTCTCCAGGCTTTGTCCTTTCTTGGTACTAGAAATAGTCTTGAGTAAAAACCTTGACCTTGCTCCTTTGTAGGTACCTTTTGAATTGCTTTCATATCCATGAGAGCTGAAATTTGCATTTGTGCCTCTGCCCATTGGTTTGGAGGCAGATTTGGCATGCCTCTCATCCGTGGTAAAGTGTGAAAATGAAATCTGTAGCCTCGGGTAATAATATCCAGAACCCATTTGTCCTTTGTTATGATGCGCCAATTTTGTGGAAATAGAGCCAGTTTTCCTCCCAAAGGTGCTGCCAGGGCAATTTTGCTTGGCAGGCGAAGAGGGAAGTCATTGTGTTTGTTTCCTGAAGGGTTGAGATCTTTCGTCTCCACCTCTTTGAGTTGTTGTATGCCATTGTCTAGGCCTGAAAGAAACTTGTGGCTGGCCTCTGCCCCTTGGGCGTCTATACCTACCCCTTTGGGGTCTGTCTGATGCAGGAAAGGACCAGTTTTTTGATGGCCAGTTTCTGCTGAAACGAGGAGGTTGTACCTGTAAAAAATCTTTAACTGTCTGCATAGATTTTGCCTTTTCTTCCATTTTCTTTAAAACTTCATCTGCTTTGACACCAAATAACACATCTTTCTGCAATGGAGCATCCAATAACTTTGTTTTGACATGTTCTGGTAAGGCTTGCTCTTTTAGCCAAGCATGTCTACGTATTACAGATACTGTGACAGCTGCTCTACATGAGGCTTCCAATGAATCAAAACCACACTGTAAGGTATGCTTTCCCACCTGTTCTGCTGCATGCAGCAAATCCTGCATCTCTTTGAAATCAGGTTGATCTGTCTGAGGGATCACTTTCTGCTTTAACTGTGTAATCAAGTACTGCTGGTATTTTAGCATGTGGAATTGGCAGTTTAAGGCCCTCATGGCCAAAGTGGCAGATGTATACACTTTTTTCCCCCATCTTTCTAATGCTCTGGAATCTCTTTCAGAAGGGAGTGGATTCTTAGCAGTAGAGGCCTTAACCCCTCTGGGACCCTGGGAAATGGTTTTGGGGTCTGCAACAGGGCTTTTATATAGAAACTTATGAGAATCAGGAACTCGGTAGTATCTGTCTGGTTTAGCTGGTGCAGGAGGTAAGGAATCTGGGTTTAGACTAGATTCGGTGTAAACATAATCCAAAACAAAAACTATCCAAAACAAAAACTATCAGCCTCAGTCTTCATCGACCTATCCAAAGCTTTTGATATGGTGAATCATAAACTTTTACTACATATCCTAAAATCTCTGGCTCTTGATCATCTTGCCTTGTCCTGGTTTGCATCTTACCTAGAAAATCGTCAGCAGGCAGTACTTTGGAAAAATTCACTTTCTAATCTTATACCTATCTCCTTAGGCGTACCTCAAGGCTCTATCCTAGGCCCTCTGCTATTTTCAATCTTTATTAATGACCTTCAATCTGCTATCCCATATACTACCTGTATACAATATGCAGACGACTCAACTATAATCTGTACCGCTAACTCTCAAACTGAACTCCAGTCACTTACTCAAAAAGCTTTTAACGCTGTAGAACAATGGTTCTCTTACCGCTGTCTACTCCTTAACCCCAAGAAAATCAAAATATTACTTTTTTCACCAACTCGTAAATCTAATCCACCTTACTTTACTCTTACGTCCACTGACGGAACACTCATCTCTCCTGACTTGACCACAAAACTATTAGGAATAACTATTGATAATAACCTCAACTTCGACTCTCACATCAATAACACCATAAAATTAGTTAATAAAAAAATAGGATCCCTTTACAGAATCAAACCTTTCCCAACACCTACAGCAAGGTCCACCATTGCTAGATCTCACCTTATCTCCACTCTTCTCTATGCTTCCCCCATTTACACTAATCTTTCCAAAAACAACATGAAGAAACTAGAAACACTCGATTCGCTGCTGGATCTCCTTTTCGAACTCATCACTGCTTGAACCTAAAGAACTAGGCTGGATGGAACTTCCTAACCAACTTGTACTTCAACAGATCTTAATTGCTTATAAGATTCTATATCAGCCAACCAACACACCAATACTTTCTAGCCTTATTTCTCCATACAACAACCTGAAACAACTACGTTCTTCTAATAAACTTCTGATTAATATTACCAAACCTAACAATAATGCAGGTGACAGTTTATTCTCCAACTCTGTTGGAAAAACATGGAATAAACTACCCTCTGATATCACTTCTTTAACCTCTTTCCAACTTTTCAAATACCAACTAAAAATTTATCTCAATAAACACTGGCTTTGCTCCTGCACTAATCCAGACTAATGCTAACTCTTTTCTCTACCATTACCCTTGTTAACATAAAAAAAAAAAAAAAATTTACAAATTTATTTTTTATCTGTTTTACTTGCTATGTTTCTCATGTAACCTTTTATGCCTTTTTGTGAAAGTGTACAACTAGTGGAGCTTTTCTCCCCGGGCCTCTACTGAAAATGGACATATATCCAGTTGGACTAGCCCGGTCAGCAAATGTAAAATAAAAATAAAATAAAAAAAAAAAAAAAAAATGTCTAAAACTGGAGGAATTGCAAGGGGTCTATGCTGTGGGAGAAGAAGAAACAGAGTCTTTTCTTAGAGTCAGAGTAATCTTGGCCTTCCCAGTGGAAGTGTTCCCTCATGGTGTGTAAAGTTTCCCCAAAAGAGTAGTCTTCAGGGGGAGAGACAGAGGGAATGGACTCTTCAGCATCTGAGTCTTCATAAGGAGGGAAGGAATAATCCTGGTCCTCAGAGTTAGCTGAGGAAATGGATGCTTGCTGAAACAAAGCACTGATATCAAAGCTATAAGTCCAAAAATCAACAACAGTTGAGTGAAAAACCTTTATAATAACAACACAAAGCTTTCAGGTTAAAAACCCTTTTTCAATGTATGACAACAGGTATAATGAAACCGCCCATATATATACACATAAAACAAATCATATGACCTGCAGCCATGGTCACATGATTCACATACAAAATGTTTGTAATCAATATTTAAAAATAAACATTTTAACAAATTCTTACAAACGTAAAACATATTAAACATATTAAAACACATGTTCATTTTAATCTAGTTTGTTGTATTCTAGTTAGAATAGGTTTTAAGGATAATGCTGCATTTAATCCAGGGGGTGTATCAGCGGAGAGCCTCACTATCCATTCATATTCCTTGAGGTCCAGAAAATTGGACAAATCACCTCCCCTGGTTGTTACTAGAACATGATCAATTACTCTAAATTTAAAACAATGTTTACTTCCTAGGGACTGTATATGCCTTGATAGTGCATTATTCTCATTATTATGTCTAATGTTAGACCTGTGCTCTATTATTCGTTCTTTAAGTTTTCTAGTGGTTTTTCCCACATAGAATGATGAGCAGATTTCACATGTTGCTAAGTAGACCACATTACTAGTAGCACAAGTGGCATGGCCATAGAAATTAAACACCTTACCTGATACTGGATGTATAAATGTACTACCCTGAAGTGCATCCTTAACTATATCACTACAGCTACTACAATTATAACAAGGATACGTGCCCTGTTTTGTGCTTATGTCCAAACTAGGCTTTACATTAGTAAAATCTTTATATCCTAATAAACTTTTTAATGTTCGCATGTTTCTGTAGCTAAAGTAAGGTTTATCACCTACTATCAGTCGAATGTCATCCTGTGCTAGTAATACCTTCCAATATTTAGTTATTATTTTTCTGATGACATCAGACATTGAGTTAAATGTAGTTGTAAATCTTAATTTACTCACGTGTCTCACGGGTGTTATTGATTCGCTTTCAGTAGATAGCTTGTTAAAAATAGGTTCAAACACTCCATCCCTATGTGTTATTATATAGTTCTTAGTGTTTATTAATAAATCCTCCGGATATCCGCTATTCTTAAATTCCTCATAGGTATCATTCAATTGTTTCATAAAAGTTTCATGTTTTGAGTTCAGTCTACTTACTCTGGCCATTTGGGCTTTAATAATACCTTTAAAAACGTGAGGTGCATGCATGCTACTTGCATGCAGGTATCTACCTGCTGCTACTTCCTTCTTAAACACAGATGTATTTATGCTATTATTATGTTTAGCAATTGTCACATCTAGAAAATTTATAGATATAGCTGATACATCTACTTTGAACTTTAGAAAATTGGTGGTATTATTCAAAAATAGAACAAAATCCGTAAGTTCAGGTAGATCACCCTTCCAAAGAAGAAAACAGTCATCTACAAACCTCTGATAAAAGACAATGTTGTCATTCAGAAATATATCCCCATCACTTATGTTTTCTTTCTCCCATTGGTATAGGACCAAGTTGGCATATGTATTCGCCACTGGTGTTCCCATTGCTACCCCCGTTTGTTGTAGATAGAAGTTGTTATCAAATAAAAATACGTTGTTTCCCAATACTAATTCAAGTAACATGCATAGATTTTCTATATGTCTAGTTGTGAAGTTAGAGTATTGTATTAAAAAACTTCTTATAGATTCTACTCCATAGTCATTAGGAATGACCGTAAACAATGAATTAATGTCCATAACCACCATGTACATATTATTAATATTGGTATTTGATTCCTTTAATCCTATATAACAATTCCTTAATTTCACCAAAAAGTCAGATGTGTCTTTTAATACTGTGCTACATTTATTTAATAAAGGCTGTAGCTGTTTCTGTAAATATAGGGATATCGGTTCTGTAATCCAGCCTTTGCCAGATACTATGGGTCTCATCGGTGGGTTGTCCTTAGATTTATGTACCTTGGGAACCCCATATAGTTGTGGGATAACTGGACAGGGCACCGTAAAAAAATGAAAAAGGTCCAATGTTATATCATTAGACAATTGAAGTTCATAAACACACATGTTTACATAACTAATGCACTTTTTAACATCCATAATTGATATTCTTTTAAAAGCCATTTGGTCATCCAATAGTAACATTATAGCTTGGTTATACATACATTTATCCATTATGACAACAGAGCCTCCTTTGTCAGCTTGCTTCATTATGATATCTGCATTATCTCTAAGGTCATTCAATGCCATATACTCAGAATGTGTGATATTAAAAGACCTATTACTTCTTTTGTTTTCATAAACTTGCCTAATGTCATATTCACACAAATTGTGAAATGCTGTTAATACAGGTGGACAACATGGCATAAAGGTACTACGCCTTTTACACAAATTAGTATCACAGTCATTATTTTTAAAGATTAATTTTAGCGCTATAGATCTAATAAACAATTTTAGGTCAGTTATAACTTTTACCATGTCTTCAATATGGGTGGGTATAAAGCCCAATCCCTTATTTAGTAAGGAAATATGCTCTGGTGTTAAAGCAAGTGATGACAAATTTATAATACATGCCTTTACCTTCTGGCTATTTTCTGTTGTTTTTGTGGACTATCGTTTTTACGTTTTAAGTCCACAAACGGGCGGGTGTCCCTTGATTTTACCCTGCCTCTTGATGTAGATCTAGTTGCCACGAATTTCTCCTTGTCTTTTATACGTTCCGCATTCTGTAACTGAAATGGTTTTACAAAATAATTGTTTAAAGTTTTTTGTTTAACCTCTGCTGGATGATTTGCCTCGCTTTCCTTGGCCACGCTAGCGTACGTGTTTCCTGCAGCTTGTTGCGATGATTGTGCTCCTACGTCACCCAATGCTGATGTGTTGCTTCTAGAGCTGGTGTCCAATCCAATTGATAGATCATGAACATCGTTCAGCGGTGATTTTAAAGGCACAGTCGCTATTTCTGGAAAGACATCCAAAGAATCCAATAGTATATTTGCCGGTAGTTGTTTCACGGAGTGTTGTGCTTCTTTACTAGCTCCTATATCAGATCCTTTTCTGCCTCTTATTCCATTGAGTGTTGCCTCAGTTTTCGGCCAGGAAAAGATATTTCCTAGTTGATAATCGGAAATATCACGGAGCAGTTTTCTTTTTTTCACTACTTCTAGGCGATCATCCAAAGTATTAAGTCTGTCCATCATAGAGCTGTATAATGACTGTAGATTACTAAAACCTGGTGTAGCTAAAAGTTCTTCTTCCTTAGAGATAATTTCTGCTTTGAGTTCGTTTTCAATATTACTAAAAAACGTATTCATCAGCAACATATAGTCCTTACTTAACTTCAAGTTAAGGCATTGCCACTGTTTAAGCAGCTCCGGATATGTATTGCCATAGGAAGGCATTTTTGTAATTCTAAGTCCACGTGGAGCTATTCCTTGTTCAATATATGCATCAAAGCTAAAGCGCTGCCATTGCAAGCGCTTAAAAGTACCAACCTTTCTTTCCAGTACTTGAATTTGACGTTCAAAGTCCAACGTGTTCATTGTTCTACCATTTTCCTTTTCCATTGTTGGTAAAGTGCTAGTTGTTAACTGCAAGAGGGGATTTGTTTCTCTTTCAAAAAGAGACTTTAAGCGATTGTGATAATCCATGGTTGGCTGCAACGGGCTGTAAAAAAGCTCAACTTCAGTGCAAAGGAGAACCACAGCTGAAACAAAGCACTGATATCAAAGCTATAAGTCCAAAAATCAACAACTTGTTATAATTGTAGTAGCTGTAGTGATATAGTTAAGGATGCACTTCAGGGTAGTACATTTATACATCCAGTATCAGGTAAGGTGTTTAATTTCTATGGCCATGCCACTTGTGCTACTAGTAATGTGGTCTACTTAGCAACATGTGAAATCTGCTCATCATTCTATGTGGGAAAAACCACTAGAAAACTTAAAGAACGAATAATAGAGCACAGGTCTAACATTAGACATAATAATGAGAATAATGCACTATCAAGGCATATACAGTCCCTAGGAAGTAAACATTGTTTTAAATTTAGAGTAATTGATCATGTTCTAGTAACAACCAGGGGAGGTGATTTGTCCAATTTTCTGGACCTCAAGGAATATGAATGGATAGTGAGGCTCTCCGCTGATACACCCCCTGGATTAAATGCAGCATTATCCTTAAAACCTATTCTAACTAGAATACAACAAACTAGATTAAAATGAACATGTGTTTTAATATGTTTAATATGTTTTACGTTTGTAAGAATTTGTTAAAATGTTTATTTTTAAATATTGATTACAAACATTTTGTATGTGAATCATGTGACCATGGCTGCAGGTCATATGATTTGTTTTATGTGTATATATATGGGCGGTTTCATTATACCTGCTGTCATACACTGAAAAAGGGTTTTTAACCTGAAAGCTTTGTGTTGTTATTATAAAGGTTTTTCACTCAACTGTTGTTGATTTTTGGAAATGGATGCTTGGTCAGAGGAAGGATAATCTTCCTCCAGTCTAGGCCTTTTGTCAGGAGGGGGTTGTGAACCCCTGATAAGGGTAATTAAATCCTCAGCCATCTTAAGCATCTGTTTTTAGGCATAGGGGCCTGTGGGGATGTCTGTGGACCCGGTTTCATAACTTTTAAGGGGGCTTTAAGTTTAGCATAAGACTTAATGGAGATAGTTGTTGGTTTGAAGACACCTTCAGAAACCGAAGGCCTGTCCAAAATATCCGGATCACCGTCAGGGTTGGCATCCGAGGAGTGAGAAGGAACCGGCTCCTGAGGCCCAGCTGATTCGGTCTGGGAGGCCGTCAGAATTTCTAACTCAGCGGTAGTCAGGGGCTGCGTAGGCGCCTCGCTGAAAACCGGAGAACCGTTGGCAGGCCTTGCAGAGGCCTCGGTATCTGGTCTTGGCCTTGGTTGCCTGTCTTTATCCTTATGTTTTTTAATCATTGCTGATGTCGGTTGCTCCGACGACATGCTATAGTTAAATTTTCTGCCAAAATAATGTCTGGCAAAATCTGCCCGACGCTTGATTGTACGTTTGTTGAACCTAGCACAAAACCGACAACCAGAGACGTTGTGGTCTGGGCCTAGGCAAGGAATACAATAAGAATGAAAATCCTTATGAGGTATTTGCTTCCCACAAGAAATGCAATTATTAACTTTGTCTGACATCGGTCTGAGGCAAGAAAAGTTTCCCCAATGGGGTACTTAGCTTTAGAGAAAACTTCGGGCTGAAATTCGATTCGAAAACCTCAGGAGCTAGCCGACCGGCACTTGCGAACTGCTTCTGCTTCGGGCACCGCGCGGCAAGAAAGACTGAAGAAAATGGCGTCGGCTGCCTCTTTTATCCCCCTGTCACACTGACGTCAGGGAAGAAGCGACGACAACCGACGCTGGACCAAGACTTTGGAATTTGGCCGACTGCGGGACCGCCTGACGGCAGGATAACCCAAGTGTGATGACTGCAGCAGTATAACACGATGAACATCTGTAAAAAGGGAAGAATTTAAGTATGGCATGGACAGACTACAAAAAAGCATTTGACAGTATCCCACATTCACGGATAAAAGAATGCTTAAAAATGTATAAGATACACCCTACGCTGATCGACTACATTACAGTGACCGTGAAATGGAGGCAAACCACTTTGCAGTTAAGCACAAATTATTATTCCAGGAATGAAAATTCAAAGGGGATATTCTAGGGTGACTCTGTCACTGCTGCTCTTCTGACTTGCCCTTAACCCATTAAGTTGTCTACTTAACAGATTAGGTCATGGCTACAATTTGGCTCCCAGAAAACAACAAAAAGAGTAATGACTTCTCATCTTTTTGTAAATGATTTAAAACTGTATAATTCATCAGATGAGGAAGTGAAAGCACAACTGCAAGTGGTCAAAACCTTTTCAGATGATACAGGAATGTCATTTGGTCTTGATAAATGTGAAAAAGCAACTTTTAAAGCAGGAAAGCACGAAAAAAAAAACATCAGCTTGGGACAGAAATGTGATATAAAAGAATTTGAGCAAGAGGAAATGCATAAATATTTGGGAACTGTTGAAGGATCAACAATAAAACATGAACAAATTACAGTTTTGGAGTGGCTTACTGGCCCCAAAAGGAGATGGATAGGTTGGACAGGAAACCAAGAAGGTTGCTTCATGCTCACCAAATTATTTATAAAAATCAATGCATACCAAGATTATATATTCACCATTCTGAAGGATGTACTCGCCTCCTCGAAACTGATTACACATAGAGATCTGCAATCATAGGACTTCATACATGTCTGCTGACCTCACAAGATTGAAACATAGTGAAAGTTTTGAGACATGAGGAGAATAAGTCTAAAATGACTTCCGTGCTTAGTTTAGCAGAATCATATCGGCATTAAGCAGGAATGACAATCAAACCAGAAGTAGATAAAAATTAGACAGCAACTGAATGTGCCAAAAAACAAAAAAAAAAAATCAAAAGAAAGAATATAAGGTGAAGGATTGGATGAAAGGCAAGAAATGTGGAAAATGCATAAAAATAGCTGCAAGTACAGAAAACTCTCAGAACAACCTCATGTTGATCAGGATCGAAAGCAGGAATCATTAAGGAGAGGTGAATTTAAACCAAAAGAAGAAAAGGTTAATATTGGCGGCCCAAGCCAGTGGACTGCGTACATGTCTGCTTACTAAGCCATTGAACATGTGGGAGAAACAGACAAATGTAGGTTTTGTAAAACAGAACTGGAAACAGTCGCACATTTTGTTGCTGTTTGTAATATATTAATGGCAGAAGGTCTGTAGGCATAATAATGTAGCAAGACAGTTGCATTGGGGATTATGAAAACATTACAATACTGAAGAAGCTGAAAAACATTGGAAATATGAGCCACAAAGCATTATAGAAAATGATGAAGTTTATATCACATGGGATCACTCATTACCAACAGTTCAAACAACAGATATGTGAAACAAAGCCGAAGCTATAAAGCGTTTTGCTTTCCTGTCCTAACCTGATAAAGAAGTCCGCGAAAAGTAGACAAAAGTAGCATAAATCATTTAAATTGCTAGATCCACTGACTACGGTGGTTTATATACAGAGAGAGACAGTCATAAAATACCAGGATTTTCAGGCAGAAATCATGGCAATGTGGAAGAAGGATGTCCAGACAGTTCCAATGGTAGAAGGAGCAACGGGTCTTATAAAAAATAATTTACAATCGTACTTGCATATGTTACCAATACAGGTAACTCCATATGAATTGCAGGAGTCATTACTGGGCACATTGCTGGTGCTGCAAATAGGGTCTATATCACAACGTCGAACTAATAAAAGTTTAATTGTTGTAATATCGAACCCTAAACTTCGAAACCCAACAAAACCGAAAACACAGAACAGCGCAGGGAAAAAAATCGCTGTTCCGTGACAAAAAAAAAATTTTAACCTTAAACAAACCAAAGTGGGGGGGGGGGGCTTTGCACCCTACACTCCCCCTACTTAAATATACCAACTCCGAGATCGCACCACACTGGAGGAAATAGCAAAGCCCCGAAACTGGCCCACCGATTTGTTTTCCCTGGGAAAAAAGTCGACGTGCCATGGCTTCGCTATTTTCAACTTTTGGACTTTTAAGGTTCGATATTTCACCATTCAAAGTTGTTTTAGTTCGACGTTGTAATATAGACCCCTTCAAACAGCACTTCTTACTAACGTTAAAGATTGAAACAATACCAATTTCATGAACTTTAATTATAATTTAACTTAAGAGTGGGGTTACCATCATGGTATTAGAAACCCAAAAGACTTGGTGAAATTAAACAGAATGAAATATTATATTCATATAGTAAATTATTCTAAGATCCAAGCCAGAAGGGAAGATCTCTCAATGCACATTGAAATAGAGAGGTGCCAGGCCTAGAGCAGATGGAGACAGGCACAAAATTTGATGCCCCCTTGGGAGGAGAGGGAGAAGAAGCCTCCCTCATCTACCAAATAGTAGTACTTGGGCCTGTTGTCCAGCTCCACTGAAGGTCCCTGCAGAGAAGTGAGAAGCTGCAGCAGCAAGTGACTCATAGTGTAAACTCCCTTACTGCACAGCCTCATGAAGTGGTGCCTCTGGAACCACAAAGGCATCCCTACCCTCATCCATCTGGACAGGAGGTTGCATCAGCAGACTACAAATATTTGCCTACCCAAGGGGGGAGTTCACAAAAAACACATTGCCTTATTTGTATAGTGCCTGGAGAGCTTCCTCTTACTCCTAGACAAGACAGAGGTCAGCTGGTAGGGAAATATGCCCCCAACATGTTGGAAAACAGTATAAAAACAAGACGACATCAAGCAAGGATTGATGCCTCTGCCTGAAAAGGCCTTGCCTGTCAGACAGAGACTCCAAGATGGGCTGTGAAGCTCATTATCCTAGAGAGATTACCATAACTAGACCAAATGATGTAGGCAAATGGCTGTGCTCACAACCCAGCCAAGGTCTCCACTGCAGAATATAAGTACATAGAAAGGTGGGGTTATGCCATCATGGTAGTTTTCAAGGTGAAGGCAAGACCTCTTGGTTCTCAGACTCAAGGATGGACTCTAGTGCAGCTGTTCCTAACAAGGTTCTTCAGCCTGTTCTAGTGAGGTGCACAGATGACAGCTCTAATGTCCAATGTGGCAGAAGACTACAACACTTCCCTACCTTTTCTGTTCACTTCATGGGACACCCTGTCTGCCATTTGTGTAGGGACTGGACATAGTCTCAAGAAACAATGAGCACACTCACAAGACCACTGAGAAGTCAGTCTTGGGTGAGAACACAAAGTACTCACTCTGGCCTGCCAGAGGAAGCCACAAGATATCATCCCTTCTAGGACAACAACAGCAGAGTGAAGGTGCCCCCAGGCTTATGAGATAAATCAATAAGAACCTCACTGTAGAAGAAATTACCAAAGCACTGGAAGGAGATATCCCCAGACCTGGTTCAAGCCCAAGTACAAGTAATACTTAAAAGCAACACAACTGCTTTAAAGAAGGTGCTGTTCCACAAGGATACAAAGATGATCCAGATCTAGTCAAATATTTATCTGAGAAATGACTGTTTTCACCTGATTCCCAAAGGGAATAATCTGGGGAAAGGACCTCTGATTCTTCAACATCTGAGATCCAGATATAACAAGCACATGAGGTAATATAAGCATGGGGATTTGGACCAGAGTGGACCCACACAAAATGGAGAGAGGCTTATGTGATGCCAGGTACAGACATCCATCTGAAATGCATATGAGTGAAGTCCATTACCTGTGACACCAGGCCCCACCAGTAGCTGAACAGACAGATCTCTCCTGCCTGAGTCCCATTCCCTTGGTGCAGGCTCATATATATTCTCCTGGACTCTGGCTACCCAATCCATATGGGCTGTGTGAGTGACCATTAGAGCAGAAGCCTTGGTCCTGTGCACCTCAATCCACGACAAATGTCTCAAGCAACCACTCCTTATAATCAGGCTGGGTAGTCACAGAATCAAGCAAAGGAAGTTGGGAAAATTTTATTTAGTTTTTCATTTAACATTTTGTTTACCGGGAAAGTCCGACTTGGAACAAAGCCAATTTTCAGTGGAGGCCTGGGGACAAACACTCCAAACGCATGTCTTTGTAACAGGGAAGGAAATCCACACAGATGCAGGGAGGACATGCAGACTCTGCACAGAAGGAACCTCAGGCGAGAATTCAACAGTACAGTTTTGTACCTACCATAAATGTAGATGTTAGAGTGCTAATACAGCTGCAGTCATAACAGATCGGTTCTCCTGCCATCAGGCGGGTCCTTGGTCGGGCGAATTCCAAAGTCTAGGTCTGGCGTCGGTTGTCGTCGCTTCTTCCCTGACGTCAGTGCGACAGGGGTATAAAAGAACCAGCCGATGCCATTTTCTTCAGTTTTTCTTGCCCCAGATGTCAGGTGCCCCCAGAAGGAAGGCAATACATAAAATTATGTAATAATGCAATGCAATATAATCAAAAAACAGTAGTTGCAAGCAAATACACCATAAAAGAAAACCCCTAGAGGGGAAGGAGGGAAGGAAACCTGGACTGCAGCTGTATTAGCACTAGAACATCTACATTTATGGTAGGTACAAAACTGTACTATGTTCATCGTGCATACAGCTGCAGTCATAACAGATGGGTAGAATCCCAAAGCTAAGAAAAGGGTGGTAGGCACTAGGTGGAAGTAGGAGGAGCCAAAATGCCCTGCAAGACTGCAGTGGCAAAGCCTGTTCTAGATTTGGAGTATAATGGTAGGTTGTAGTGCTTGGAGAAGGAATGCACAGAACTCAAGTGGCTGCTTCCAAAATGTCCTTGGGAGGTACTCCTCTGAGGAAGGCTGCAGAGGTGGCTGTGGCCCTGGTGGAATGGGTTCTAATGCCTGTAGGTACAGTTTTGCCATGAAAAGAATAGCAAAAGCGTATGCAGTGTGCTATCCATTTTGAGATTGTCTGTTTGGAAATTGGCTTTCCTTGAACTCCTACTGCATAGGCCACAAAGAGCTGTTCTGCTTTTCTGAAAGGCTTTGTTCTGTCCAAATAATAATGCAGTTGTCTGTGGATGTCCAAGGAATGTAGTAATCTCTCCCCCTTGTTTTGAGGATTAGGATAAAAAGTAGGTAAATGTATGGCCTGATTTAAAGCTACCCTGGATACCACTTTAGGCATAAAGGACGGGTTGGTTCGTAAGGAAACTCTGTCCTGATGGAAGATGATAAAAGGCTGGACAGCAATGAGAGCCTGTAGTTCTGAAACTCTACGAGCTGAAGTGATAGCCAGAATGAAGGCTGTTTTCCAGGACAAATATTGCAAATCTGATGAGGCAGCTGGCTCAAAAGGAGGCAAGGTCAGTTTTTCCAGAGTGAAATTAAGATCCCAAGCAGGTATTGGTTGTTTCCTTGGAGGTCTTAAATTCTTAGCCCCTCTGAGGAACTGTCTTAAGAGAGGGTGAGAGAATAAAGGTGGATCAGTGTTGTATTCTGCAGAAATGGCTGAGGCATGGATTTTGATGGAGGAGAACGAGAGGCCACTGCTTAGCAGTTCCGCCAAATATTGTAGTATTTGAGGTAAATTCAGTTTTCCAGGGTCCTGGCCCTTTTTCTCATTCCAGACGCAAAAACGTTTCCATTTTGCGGAGTAAGCTTTTCTAGTTGATGGCCTTCTGGCCTCCAAAATGACATCCTGCACCTCCTTGGAGAGTAGGGCCTGCTATGATGCTAAGGAATCTTTCATGCGGCTAGACTGAGTGTTTTTAGCTGACTGTGAAGAGTTTTGAAGCTGTGCCGAGTCAGAACAAGAGGCATTAGAGGCAGGGTCCATGGTGGGGGATGCGTCAGGCTCCTCAGGAGTGGGTACCAGTGTTGCCTTGGCCAGTCCGGAGCAATGAGGATCATCTTTGGTCTGTCTGCTCTGGTCTTCAATAGGACTTTGGGCAGCAGAGGAAGAGGCGGGAAGGCATAAACTGTCATTGATGTCCAACTGAAAGAGAGCATCCACTCTCCAGGCCTTTGGATGGAAGATCCTTGAGCAGAATTCTGTCAATTGATGATTCTTGTGGGAGGCAAAGAGATCTATGTCTGGCCTTCCCCATTCTTGGATTATTTCTGTAAAAACTTTTGGATGCAACTTCCATTCGTGTGGATCTGTCATATTCCTGCTTAGGTTGTCTGCCAGCATGTTTTCCTTGCCTGGCAAGTACTGTGCTTGTAGTTCCATTTGTAAGTCCATGGCCATGTTCCAAAGTGACATGGCCAGTCTGCATAGGGGGTAAGAATGTGTTCCTCCCTGCTTGTTTATGTACCACATAACTGTGGTGTTGTCCGTTCTTATCAATAGTTGACCTGGTTGTAGAAGGTCCTTGAAAGCTATAATAGCATTTATTGCTGCTAGCATTTCTTTTTGATTGATGTGAAGGTGCTTTTCTTTTTGGGACCATTTGCCCTGAATGCACCGGTCTGTCATGTGCGCCCCCCCAGGCGTAGTCCGAGGCGTCTGTTGTGATGACTTGATTTGCTTGAGGCTTGCTGAATAGAAGACCTGTGTTTGTTTGAGATGCTTGAGCCCACCACAGAAATTCCTTTTGCAGACATGGAATTAGTGGTATTATTGTTTCCAAACTGTGGCTGTGTTGAGACCATATGTTTTTTAGGTACCATTGTAGTTTTCTCATATGCAGCTTTGCACATGGGATTAGTAAGATGCAAGATGCCATGAATCCCACAGCCTGCAGGATTTTCCTTGCAGTCAGCCTGGTGCAATTTGCCAGTGTTCTGAAGTATTGAATTAGTTGCCCCTGCTTCTCTGGCATGAGGTAGGCCATCTGGGTGTTTGTGTCCAAATTGGCACCCAGGAAAATTATCTTCCGAGAGGGTATTAGCCTTGATTTCTCTTTGTTGACTGTGTATCCCGGAGAGTTTAATAACATTATTACATAAGCCAGATGTTTCAGAAGAATGTGCTTGCTGTCCGCTTGGATCAGGCAGTCGTCCAAATAAGGGTATATTTGTATCCCTTGAAGTCTGCAGTAGGCAATTACTGATGCCAGGCATTTCGTGAATACTCTGGGCGCAGTAGATAAGCCAAAGGGCAATGCAGAGAATTGATAATGGGTTGAACCTGCAAGAAATCTGAGGTATCTTCTGCAATTTTGTCTGATTGGGACATGCAGGTATGCCTCCTTGAGGTCCAATGTTACCAGCCAAGACTCCTTGCCCAGCATGGGAAGAAGTTGCTGTAGAGTGAGCATCTTGAATTTTGGTGCAGTAGGAATGTGTTTAGGATGGAAAGATCCAAAATAGGTCTCCAATCTTTTCCCTTCCTTGGCACCAGAAATAGCCTGGAATAAAAACCTTGACCTTGTTCGTGTGTAGGTACCTCTTGAATAGCTTTCATGTTTATGAGATCTGAAATTTGCCTTTGTGCCTCTGCCCTTTGATTGTGTGGCAGGTTTGGCATGCCTCTCATTTTTGGAAGGGTATGAAAATGGAATTTGTAGCCTCTGTTTATAATGTCCAGGATCCATTTGTCCTTTGTGACAACATGCCAATTTTTTGAAAATAGTGCCAGCTTTCCTCCTAAGGGGGCTGCCATTTGAGACCTGGTTGGCATGCAAAGGGGAAAGTCATTGGGTTTACTTTCTGAAAGATTGCGAGTTGTCCTCACGACCTCTTTGTGTAGGAGCTTGCCATTGTCCGCCTCTATACGATCCTTGTGATTGTCCTCTGCCCCTCAGGCGCCTGTATCTGCCTCTTTGGGGTCTGTCTGTGGCAGGAAAGGACCAATTTTTGAAGGCCAATTTCTACTAAAACGTGGGGGTTGAACCTGCAGAAATTCTTTCACAGTTTGCATTGATTTAGCCTTTTCCTCCATTTTCCGTAATACTTCCTCAGCATTAGCCCCAAATAGTACATCCTTTTGAAGAGGGGCGTCTAGTAATTTAGCTTTGACATGATCAGGCAAGGCTTGTTCCTTGAGCCAGGCATGCCTACGTATGACTGAGCCTGTAACAGCAGCTCTACATGAGGCCTCTAGAGCATCAAAACCACATTGTAAGGTATGTTTACCCACTTGTTCTGCACTATGCATCAAATCCTGCAACTCCTTCAAGTCTGGTTGTTCAGGTTGTGACATTTTACTTTTCAATTGGGATAACAAAAACCGTTGGTATTTTAGCATATGAAACTGAAAGTTTAAGGCCCTCATGGATAAGGTAGCTGAGGTGTATACCTTTTTTCCCCACCTTTCTAAGGATCTGGAATCTCTCTCGGAAGGCAATGGATTTTTGGCAATGGAAGCCTCAACTCCCTTGGGCCCATGTGAGATGGTTTCTAGGTCAGCAGCATGGCTTTTGTATAGAAATTGGTGTGAATCAGGAACCCTGTAGTACCTGTCAGGCTTAACTGGAGCTGGAGGTAGATAGTCCGGGTTAAGGCAGGCCTCCGAGTAAACATCATCTAGGATGTCCAAGACAGGAGGTATAGCCAGAGGCCTGTGCTGGGGTAACAAAAGAAATTCCCTGAGCCTTTTCTTGGAATCTGAATAATCCTGGCCTTCCCAGTGGAAGTGTTCCCTTAAGGTATGCAACGTTTCCCCAAATGAGTAATCCTCAGGGGGGGATACAGAAGAAATAGACTCCTCTGCATCAGAGTCTTCAAAAGGGGAGTAAGACTGTTCCTGATCATCAGAGTGTTCTGAAATAATGGAGCCCTGATCAGAGGAGGGGGAATCTTCCTCCACTCTGGGCCTTTTGTCGGGAGGTGGCTGAGAACCTCTGATTAGAGTAATTAAATCCTCTGCCATTTTAAGCATCTGTTTCTTAGGCATGGGGCCTGGAGATGGGCCCTGTGTAGCTGGTCTCTTAGAGTGCATGGATGCTTTAGACGTGGTGAAAGCCTTGATGGAGAAAGAAGAGGAAGGTCTGAAGACACCTTGAGTGGAGGTGGACCTGTCCACATTCTGTGTTTCAACGCCAAGAGTGGCGTCAGTATCTGTAGTCAGGGTGTGGGCCGAGGAGCCTGCGACCTCGGGTACAGGAGACACCGCCAAAGATGTGTCGTCGGTAATCAGGGGCTGCGTAGGCGCCTCGCTGAGAACCGGACCATGTGGAGTCGGTTTGGCGTGATGTCGGTAGAGGCCGTGGACCTCGAGTGTTGGTCCTTGTCTTTGCGTTTTTTAGATAAAACCGGAGTCGGAGTATCCGACGACATAGTATAGTTAAATGCTTTCCCAAAAAAATGCTGGGCGAACTCCGCCCGAAACTTAATAGTGCGTTTGTTGAATGTAGCACAAAAGCGACAGACAGAGACGTCGTGGTCTGGGCCTAAGCAAGGAATACAGAGGGAATGGAAATCCTTATGTGGTATTTGCTTCCCACAAGAAATACAATTATTAACTTTGTCTGACATCGGTCTGAGGCAAGAAAAGTTTCCCCAACGGGGTACTTAGCTTTTAAGAAGACTTCGGTTTCCAAATTTTCATTATCTCAGGAGCTGGCCGACCGGCACTTGCGAACTGCTTCTGCTTCGGGCACCGCGCGGCAAGAAAGACTGAAGAAAATGGCGTCGGCTGGTTCTTTTATACCCCTGTCGCACTGACGTCAGGGAAGAAGCGACGACAACCGACGCCGGACCTAGACTTTGGAATTCGGCCGACCGAGGACCCGCCTGACGGCAGGAGAACCCATTTGTTATGACTGCAGCTGTATGCACGATGAACATCGGAGAACCTCTTGCTGTGAGGCGACAACGCAACTTTTACACCACTGCAGAAAAGGATGTACAATCAGCGTGGTACATATCTCCCCCCATTGGGAGCCAACAGGTATTCCTTAGAGAGAGAGAGAGGGAGAACTGGAGCAGAAATGAGCATGAGGTGCTTGGGGATGACCAAAATTTCAGAAGAAGCTCAAAAGGCTGTTAACTATTTGGCCTTGCCTCCGGGAATCAAAAGCCCACAAAATCCTCCCAACAAACACTAAGGCAAAACTACAGTCCACCAACCAAGTGCAGAAAGGAATCTTTACAACAGTCTTCAGTTCTTTTGCTCTGTCCTAATGTGCAATTTTCACCAAAGAAAAAAATAAGGGAGTATGAACATAAACATTTTACTGGTGACAGCAAAGACTGAGATCCCCACTGTGTGACCAGCAAAAAAGAATAGGTAGGTGCAAGGGCTAAAACCTTACGTAATCATCACACTATATTACAGTGCACAGCCTCACTGATAACATATCTCTTCCTAACCATGACAACTTTTGGAAAAGATGGCACATTCTGATTGATGGACAGAATATCTCAGTCCTAGGACCCCATCTCTGATGATTTCAGTCAACATAAGTTCATTCTCTGGCAGGGAAAGTCAAGAAGATCATAACATGATAACTGCACCAGAAAATGTACTGCTATATAAGAACTGACAAAATGCAATGAATATGTTATTACTGTTATCAGTTGATCTACGATATGATTCACCTTTGTGGGTCTTCAGTTAGTTATATCACCACCAATTTAAATTTGGCATTTTTTTTTATAAATTGCCATACTAAAGAATGCATGCACAGCTGCATGAACCCATTGCATAAAATAATTCAGCTACAAAAGTATATGAATCAGAACCCACCGGTTCAACCACATGCCTCCTAGTAAGCATTACATAACAAAAATAACAAAGATTAGTTATTATTCTAATGGCTTAAGTTAATAGCTGCAAGATCGATTTTTTAGTGTAATGTGTATGAAAACAGCAGCAGTAGACAGAGAGATACATGACAGGAGTGGGTTTATTGAAGTGCAAAAAGTTATCGTATTACCTAAGGAAGACAATAATACAGAAAGATGTGTCTTCTGTGCTGCACAGACACCTCAAAGGAGCTAACTCTAACTAAACCACACTGTCTCAGGAAATGGTACAAGCGGAACAGGGCAAAAGTACAAAGAAACTAATTTTGAGGCAATTAAAATAATCATAAGTAACACACTGTGAACTTTTAATAACTCTGCATTGCAGTTGTGGCCAGACTGACATTCCAGAAAAATAACAGTGCATTAAGGGCAAAAAAAATGCATCTGACAAAACTGAAATGTGCGTCTGAGATAATGATGCTTACCTTGATAAAGGAATCACTGTAGTGGATGGTAAGCTGCATTACAGACATGTGCAGCTCAGTTCCATTTTGACAGCAAAATTATATTGCATCGCACAAGCTTGAGCACCATAAAACTATCATCAAATCTACTTAAGCTCAACAGAAAAACAGCAAACACATTTTTAAAAATTCATTTTTTTTTTGCAAAGGGGCAAGCCTCTGAAACCTTTAATCTTCTCTCTCCAATGTTAATGCATCTCAGAGAAAGAGGGAGCACCAACAGGCAAGTGTAAAGCCTGTGCTGCCTTTTCCGCTGAATGCTGACAGATCACCTAGTAGGCATTCACATATGAGCAAAATCTTGCTAGTGTGTTTCTTGGAGTAAAGTAAAACAAATGGATGACTTGATATGCTGTGCTTGAGCAAATGTGATACAACTGACTGCAAGCCGTTAAGCTCACAAGGTCAAATCCTAATAAGGATGCAACATGTGTAACATAACAGCAGCATATTAAATGCATATGAAATAAAAAGAAGTTATTTCTTCCATACCGTTCCATCTGTATTGTTGATCCTCATTCAGTCATTACGTGTGGGTATCAGTTCCGACCTCAGAACCGAGCCGGCCATCTTCCAAGCTCGCGTGGGCTACAAACTCTTGAGCTAAAAACTCTTACCCAGAATTCCCCTCTCCGTTACCTCAGATTGAGTTTGCATTCAAAAGAAGGTAGAGGCTACCTCTAGTCAAATGACCTAATAGAACCGGATGGTGAGATCCACTAGAAGCCACAGGAGGGGGATAGGAGGGAGGGTTGTAATGACTGAACGAGGATCAACAATACAGATGGAACGTTATGGTAAGATGTAACTTTTTTATCTGATATTGTTAATCCTCATTCATTCCTTATGTGTGGGACAGAGTCCCCATCTACCTTTATTCCTGGGAGGCTCTCATGGAAGGACATTCCTGAGCACCAAAGAACCAAAAGATGCTCTTCCCCTGGAGGCCAAATCCAATTTGTAATGACTGATGAAGGTATGCGGGGTAGCTCAAGTTGAAGCTGCACAAATGTCATGTAAAGAAGCTCTGGCATAGAAGGCAGCAGAAGTTGCCACCAACCTTGCAGAATGAGCCTTTATGGTAGTAGGTAATGGAATATTATGTTGTCTATAAATGAAGGTCACACAGTCTTTCAACCATTTAGCCAATGTGACCTTAGCAACAGCACATCCTAATCTAGGTCCAGAATAGTCCAAAAATAACTGGTCGGATTAACGAGAGGCCTTAATCCTGTTCAAGTAGAAGCGAAATTGCCTGTGAATATCTAGGGTACGTAGGCAATACTCTCATTTGTTTGAATGATTGGGGAAGAAAACTGGCAATTCATTGGTTTGATTAATGGACATTTCAGAGATCACTTTTGACAGAAAGGAAGGATTAGTTCTCAATGACGCTCTCTCTCTATGAAAAATCAAATATGGACTCTTGATGCATAAGGCTTGAACCTCGGAGATACGTCTGGCAGAAGTAATGGCGACCAAAAACAAGGTTTTCCATGACAAATATTTGAAGTTGCAAGAAGAAGCTGGTTCGAAAGGTGGCATTGTCAAAGCTTGTAGGACTAATGACAGGTCCCATGGTTGAGTAGGTTCTCTAAAAGGGGGTTTTAGATGATTCACGCCTTTTATGAAAGTCTTGCATAATTTGTGTGACATGAGAGGAGTCTTGGACACCATCATGGAAATTAGATATTGCAGACAGACCAGATTGAAATAGGCTGGCTAGATACTCCAGTACTATCGACACTGGTGCTGAAAAAGGATCTACTTGTTTTTCTTTCAGCCAAAAAGTAAATCTTTTTCACTTCTTGAGATATGTAATTCTGGTAGAAGACGTATGAGATGCAATCAGAATGTCAAGCACTGGCAAAGAAAAATCATTCTGCCTGGCAATCAAGGGAATTGGAGGAGCCAAGTTATGAGCTTCAGGCTGTTCAGGTTGGAGTGCATTAGAGTCTGCAGATGGGAGATCAACCCCGGGTTGGATGGAGAATCCACAGTTGATCTAGCAGGTGAGGCCAAAGGAAGGGGAACCAAATCTGACGAGGCCAATATGGTGCTATGAGGATTACTTTTCTCTTCAACCAGCGGGCTTTCTTCAGAAACTGGGGAATGATGGGGAGAGGTGGAAATGCATAAAGTAGACCCGAGGGCCAATCGTGAACTAGACCGTCCCTGGGTTACTGTCCTGGAGGGGGAATCAAGGCGAAATAGTTGCTGCATTTGTAGCTGGTCAGGGACATAAAGAGGTCGCAGCAAGGAAGACCCCAGTGGTTGAAAATCGCCACTATCAAGGGATTCAGGAACCACTCGTGAGGTTGTAGTATACACCTGCTGAGCCTGTCTGCTATCACGTTGGAACTCCTGGGAATGTGCTTTGCTAGAAGAAAAAAGATGGTAGCCATCACTGAATGCCATATCCTCATGGCCTCTCGACAGAGTGGGTAAGATTTGGTTCCGCCCTGTTTGATGATGTACCAGACCACCGCCATGTTGTCTGATTGTATCGCAATAGTCCCAGATGGCAGCAGGGGATGGAATGCTTGCAACGCCAGAAGCACCGCCCTCAGCTCTAAAACATTTATATGCAGATGGGCCTACATTTCGGAACAAGTACCTTGGACTGTCTGTCCCTGACATAGCCCCCCCTCACACAATCCATCAGGGAGGCATCCATGGTCACTGTAGCCTCTTGGGCTGTTGGGGGGAGAAGGGGAGAGACCATTGTGACAAGTTGTGGGCCATCCACCAATTTAAATCTGTTTGCACCTGTGAGTTACCCGAATCTTGGCTGAAAGAGGGTACTGAAAGGGTACCATTGGGTGAGCAGTAGCCATTGTACAAGCCTCATGTGAAAACTGGCCAGGAGGACAATGGTGATGGAGGCTGCCATGGAACCCAACAACTGTAGAACAGAGTGAGCTGTGGATTTCTCCCTTAAAAGGATTGGGATCAGTTGTTGCTTTATCCTTAGAATTCTGTGCTCTGGAATGGATGCTCTGCAATTCTTTGTATTCAAGATAACCCCTATGAATTCTGTGGACTGAGATGGGGTGAGATTGGATTTTTGCCAGTTTATGGTTATGCCTAGCCTTTCTGCAGAGGAGAGAGTATGCCAGGGCTTCTTCCAATAGATGTTTGGTGGGGGCGGAGATGAGCCAGTCGTCTAGGTATGGAAATACCTAGAATCCTTGTAGTCGCAAGTGAGCTGTGACGACTGCCATGCACTTTGTGAACACTCTGGGGGCTGTAGAGAGTCTGAAGGGCAGTACTCTGAACTGGTAGTGACTGGCTCCCGCATGGAAGCGATGGAATCTTCTTGATGGTCTGTCCACTTTTATGTGGTAGTACGCATCTTGAAGATTTATCGAGCACATCCAATCATCTTTTTCAAACTTGTTCAATACACTGAGATCCAAAATTGGTCTCCAGTCCCCGGTTTTCTTTGGCACCAAAAATAGTCTTGAGTAGAATCCGGATCCTATCTGGTCTGGAGGGACTATTTGGATGACTCTTTCTTAGCAGTTTTGAAATCTCTAAAGTTGCTTCTTCCCTTTGACTGAGTGGAACGCCGGGTAAGTTTGTTAGTGGAGCGGGACAAAGGTCGAAGGGAATATGATAACCTCTGGTTATCATCCTTTGTACCCAAGAATCGGTGGTGATGGTTAGCCAGGCAGAAGGGTACAAAAAGAAACGACCCCCAACCAATTCCAGAGGAAAGCTGTTGGGCCGCTCTTCAGGAGCGCTGGTAGGACTGGCCAGGGAAAGAGTCCCTGGAACTCTGGTTACGTGGACCCCCCCCCCACCCCAAAAAGGGCGTCTTCTCTGTGAGTTCCCCCCTCTGCCTCTGGGGAAAAACTTGGCCTGTGTGTCACGGAAAGGACCTTGAGACTTTGTACCATATCTTCCCACTCTTCTGGTTTCTGGAGAAAGCCCGTTGAGGGGAAGAATAACAGACACCCACGGCAGAAATGGTCTTACCGTCCTGTTCACATCTGGCCAGTGTGCTTTTAACCTTGTGTCCAAACAATTAAGAGGCTTCGATGGGAGCGTTGAGAAAGGAAGACTTGAAGGGTTCCGCAAAATTACACAAGCACATCCAGGCGTGTCGTCTCAGAACAATGCCTGAACTCGCTGCTCCTTCTGATGCATGAGATACAAGGCGTATGGAGGAGATAGATATAGATTCAATGGTGGCTAGCTGAGAGGCCACTTTGTCATGGACCTCATCAGACACAGCTCCAGCCAAAGTTTCAGAGAGCTCAGAAATTAAATCTCTTTGAAGCCTGGTAAAGTGTGCCATATAGTTCAGGGACCTGACTGCAAAGGTCACTGATGTAAAAGTACACTTCCCTATTCTGACCAGAGCCCGGGACTCTTTGTTGAACGGATGGAATGTCTGGCTTTCTTCTTCTGCCAGGTCCTTTTTAGTTGCGGCCGCCACCACCAAAGCATTTACAGGAAGACCTATGGACCAGTGGGGATCAGTAGCAGGAGGGGACAAAATTTTATCTGGCCTCTGGGGAATGGCCTCAACAGTGTCAGGAGCCTTCCATGCATGCTGAGCCCGACCAGTTCGTCGGCAGGTGGAGTAACCCAGGAGGTAGGGGGCCGGGCGGGAAAGGCCTGCAGGAACACAGACTCTTCAGAGGTCGGGTTCGAGGGCTGCCAGTCACCTTTCTGTTTAAGAATTTCAAGAATATCACCAAAGGATACCTCAGAGGGTGAGCGAGGGGACCCTTCCCCATCATCAAAGTCTGTGTCTTCAGTAAGGGACTCCTCTGTGGAGTCCATGTGCTTCCTCTTGCATGAGCTCTTTTGATGAACTTCCTCATAGGGAGAAGCTGGGGAAGACAGCGCAAAAGGGGTCTCCTGTGGGAATATATCCTGAGGCCCTTGCGCCCGGTGTCCGCCAGGAGCGACTTGTGTACACTGCGGTCCAGAGGAGGCCGGGGAGAATGATAGCACAGGATCGCCAACCGACGCTAGAGCCTTCGCCATTAACTGGAAGGCCGGTCCACCTGAAGAGGGGTGAGTGCCCAGGACAGGGGTCACCCCTCTCCTAAGTGGCTCAGCCTGCCGACTCGGAGTCCCTGGATGGCTGTGAAACACAAAATTACGTATGCCACAGCTGACATCTTGGGTCATAGTAAAACTCTCCTGCCACAAAGGCAACTGCGGCTCCTTAGTGAGGTCCATAAAGGGAACCGTAGAGGGGGAAGACTGTGCTATATCAAGGGGCTTCAAAGGCAATGGAGGAGGAGAATAAGTAGGGGTCTTTGGTAAAGGGTGATCACTTCCAGAGGAAGGATAGGTCCAGGGGCGTGGGATACCTCTGGCCAAAAGTACTTGATCCACAAGATGCAACACATCATGTTCAGAGAGGCTTCTAGTGGATTTCATGGACACGGCTGAGGGGAAGTAAGGTCTCTCCAAAGACAGAGCAAGCTCGTGCCGACCTCGGATGTCTGCACTGAAAACAACGGGGCTGTAAAGGACTGAACTACAGGTGTCTGCACTGAGGATATCATTGGTGCCGAAGTCATGGTCTGCACCGAGGATAAGGTCGGTACTGAAGTGGTTGTCGGCGCTAAGGCTGGAACCGAAAAAATCGATACCGATAGCTGAATGGTCGGGGCTGAGAGGGTAGTCGGTGCTGGGTAAGTCGGAGCCGAAAAGGCAATGGGTGTCAAAAAATCCATCGACGTAACAGTCTGCATCGACTGGACAGATGGTGCCGGTAAAGAAGTCTGAATCGAGGAGCCCCTCAGTAGCGATACGGTAAAGGGCACGCTAGTTGGTGCCAAAGTCACAGATGGCGCCAATGACCTCAGTGCTGAAGGTCTAGGTACTGAAAGCGCTGGAGCCGAAGAAGTCAAATCCGAACTGGAAAGCTTAGCTTTCTTGGGTCTCGGTTCCTGGGAGTCCCCAGCAGGAGATGAAGAAAGAGACTTGGCCTTTATATGTTCATCACTCTTTCTTATAGGATCTAGGAGGGGTTGAAGCCTCCGACCCAGAAATAGCCTCTGAAAAAGGAGATTTTAAGTAGCTCCTTCAACATTAATTTATTTTTTCTCTCAATTAACGTACTGTTAGAGAAATTTTTACAAATCCCGCATGGCAGGTCAACTATTAAGTGAGGCACACTCAAGTAATAGACACACAGGGAATGTGCATCTGAAGTAGGTAATTTATGGCCACAATCTAAACATCTTTTAAATCCTGGACTACCTTTTTTATCTGCCAAGTTAGAAAGAAAGAAGGAAACCCAGAAAAAATACCAGCAATGGTACAAGAATTACCCGAAGGTAAGAAGGAAAGGAGGTTTACCAACAATGGCAAAAAAAGAAATTACCTTGCGGTAAAGAGGAGGAAAGGAATTGAAAAGATTCAAGAAAGGATAGTCGCTGAATGGGATAAGGTAAGAGAAAAACTATCTAATAACTTTTCTGTGAGAAAAGGCTGTTTTAGAATTTAGTATGAAGAAAAATATTGTACTTAGCTCAAGAGAAGTAGCTTGACACAACCGAATGGCGATGCAGCAAACAAAATCTGAGGTTACAGGGAGACGGGAATTCTGGGTAAGAGTTTTTTAGCTTAAGAGTTTGTAGCTGACGCGAGCTTGGAAGATGGCCGGCTCGGTTCAGAGGTCGAAACAGATACCCACACGTAAGGAATGAATGAGGATTACCAATATTAGATCAGTATATTCCACTGTAAATCATTTAGGACAACGTTGATGGATGGCTGTGTAATGAAATGGGAATTTTCAACCAAACTAAACTAATTTTTCTAAATCCTTAGATTATAGAGAAGCAATAAGATCAGTATTTTCTTTCTACATAAATTTAGTGGAACAAAACTGGAATACATCTGTCACAAAAGTATTGGCGAAGGACAGAACTTGAGACAAATGTGAAGAAACTAAACAGTTTTCAATCCATCTTTTGATTATACTGAAGTCTTATGCAAAATTATTTGTGAAGAATGTGATAACTTAAAAGTTATTCGATTATGGCAATTATTAAAATAGCTTTTCTAATTCTATGTTTTACTGTGAAGTGGGAAAGAGATTTCCTTTTAATGTATCATATTACATGACAGGGGGCAAACCTTAAATAAGATAACTTGTCAGCTTTAAGGGCAGTTAGTCTGAGTGCTGAGTCAGAGTCTCAATACTTCTCAGACAGTGGTATAGCTAAGAGGTAATCAGTAGGGAAGAGAATAAGATGATCAAAGAAGAAATCACATGGGACTGAAAAAATGGAGGTCATGAAAACAGCTAAAAGTGAAAACATCTCCAGTTCATATAATGACTAAAAAACTGAGCTTTGTGTGCCCACCTCCAAAAATGAATTCTCCAGAGTCACTGTCAGTGGCACACTCATCTTTGGTACTAGAAAATCAGTACGCTATGGGTTCTATTCCCACTCCAAATGACTGGATTAATTTTTCAAACTGCATTGTGGGGCAATGCACTCAAGTGTGCCATCCTTCAGACAACATATTAAACTGAGGTCCCATCTGCTTGAGTTGGTGGTAGCTCAGGTGGATGTAAAGGATCCCATGGTACCTATCAAAAAGAGAAAGGGTCCTTTATTTATATAGAAAGTCTTATTTACAAAATATTTACATATTTACAAATGTACAAATATACATATATATAGATATACAAATCTGTTTACACGTACTAAATTTTCATCCCTATTAGACCCCCACACCTTTTTCCATGACTACCATGTGATTTTACTTAATAATGTTGCTAAAATCCATTACCATTAAACATAATTTAATTTATTCTTTCATTCCATATAATATAAAATAACTTTTTATCTATTCATTTAACATATTCTTTACTTCTATTTCTATACATCCATATATAATCATATCCATGTTTACTTTCTGCACTTTTTTATACCATTAAACAAATCTTCTTTACATATCTTCCCCCATAATTTTTTTAGTCTTATATTTCAAAAATGTGCTGTAATTTCTTCTTCTTGGCAATAAACATATTCTATCACTTTTCTTCTTATACAGCATATTTCCTTTTATTGACAAACTATCTTTTACCAGTCTCCACAAAAAATGTACTGACATTCTACTTTCTGATTAAACAATTTGCTTCTCATTTTTATAGCTTTAATTTTTTCATCTGTTAGAGTTTCTCATGGTTTACATAGCAATGTTTTATTTTCCACAAAATATTTCTTTCTTGGTAACATTGTATTCATCATTTATACACTCTCTTTTTTTTACCATACCCCCAAATTTACCATACTTATATTTATACAATTTTACAACTAATTTCTCTTTTTCATTTATCCACTCTAACACTTTGTACAAATTTAATGAAGCACAATATACCACTGGGTTAATTAACCCTAAACCTCCTCCTTGTTTATTTACAAAAAAAAACTCCTCTTTTTACTGGGTTTAATCTAGAACTCCATACAAATGAAAAAAATATCTGCAATAATTCCTTTTTAAATACTGTTGGCAACATAAATACACTTGCTAAGTATGCTAACTTTCGCATCAGTAATGAAGTTATCAAATAAGCCTTTTTTTCTGAATGATAATTAATATGTTCTCCAGAAAATACAGGTTTGTTTTTCCCACTGAATTCTACTTATATCTTTATTCTCAAATTTTACACCCAACAAAGAAATTTCATTCACTGTAAAATATATATCTCTAATCTTTACTCATCACTTAAACTTTTACTTTTCTCTTTATTTAAAGCCATCTCTATTCATCTCTGGATACTCATTTGTGCAAATTATTATTTTTTTATTTAAAAAAAATTTTATCCAATTTTTGTTTTTTGCAATTATTATAATGTCATCTGTGTATGCTAAGCTAAATGGAATTCTTAACCCTCCAGATGTATTCTAACCCCCTCCTTAATTTTCTAACTTATTTCACATACTATCACATTTATAACTAATGCAGAGAGTATACAACTCATTGAGCATCCTTGTCTTACACCAGTCCTCATATGTACCCATTGGCTTAACCAGCCATTTAGAAGTATTTTTACTTTACTATTACTATATGCTAACATACATAATTTTCTAACTTTCTCACTTATATTCTTTCATTA